>NC_141990.1:64114854-64217354 GCF_049901715.1 Pseudonaja textilis | reverse complement strand
TACATAACTATGGTTCAACCCTTGGGCTAATGAAGTGGGTCTAGGACAACTCACCAGAGCCAACTCACTGTGGGACAACTCGCCATGACCAACTTGCTGCAGGACAATTCAGTGCTGTATTAATTGTTTCATTCAGCTATTTTTATTATTGATTACCACATTTTTGTCGAAATTATTGTATTGCTGGATTGACTTTCTTTATTTTATTACTATTTGCCAGAGTTCTGTTGAAATTAATTTAACTTTGAATTTAACATTGAATTGTCCTACAATGAGTTGTCCTGTAGTGAGTGGGCCATGACACATACCATGGTGAATTTGTCGTGGTGAGCTGGCTGCAGTAAGCTGGCTGTGGTGAGTTGGCTGTAGAGAGTTGGTTGTGGTGAGTTGGTGACTAATTTGCCATAAGTAGTCCTAATGCTGCATTCATGAAGATTTGAGTTAGACCTAATTTAACCTAATTTTGTGACATAGTGATTTCTTTAACTTCCACCTCCACGAGGTCTTTTCAATAATAAACATTATAGTATATGTTTCTGCTACAGACCCTTTCTTTGGCTTAGCAATTACAATTTTGTATTCCATATCATTTACTTCCTACCAATTAGTTATGTTATATTAGTTAATTCATTATGGATTTTTTTCCACCGAGAAGATATTATTGTAGTAATAGTACTATTACTGCTAATTAACAACAATAATAAACATTTGTGAAGTTACCTGACTAGTATTTTTAGGCAACAAAAGGTAAAATCCATGCATTGGGTTTTGCAGATTCTTTTTTTTTTTCCCAATTGAAGTAAAGGAAAGAATCTCTTTTTGCTCACAATTGCAGCTGGAAGGACAAGGTTTTTCCCCCTCAGTGCAGGAGGTGTTTAAGATGTTCATCAAATAAATTCTGTGAACTATTGCCTCCCTCTTTTGTATTGTACCTTTGTAAGCATGGGGGCAAGGACCATCTTGTTTTTATTGATCTGGAAGCAATTCTGCAAGGCTTTCCTGCTGAAGAGCAGAGAACAAGTGCTTTACACAAATAGATAAATAATAAAAGATCAAAGGCACACTATATTTTTCAGATGATGAACCTCACTTTAAAAAACACAGAGCGACTTCAAAGAAAGCAATAGTAAATTCTCAATGAGTCATGTCTTCTATCCGACAGTGTTACTGGGTTTCGCTGTATGTTCTCATTCTCCTTCAAAAACTCCATAGTCTGTAATGCAGATGGAATTATGAATGGGGAACCTCAGGGCATTATCTTTCTAATAGGGCTTTGAAGACAACTATGTTGCAACTATGCTTATAAGAATAATTTGAATCATCAGAGGAGGAGGTTTTCTCTCAAGAGTATTAAAAGGCTATGAATTATCATTTTTGCTCAATTACTCTCATAATTATCCTATTTGCGTGGTAAAGCTCAATTATGGGGAAAAGAAAGTGAAATATTTTCCCAGGAGAATTTTATGAGAACTAAAAATGTTTGCATAATCTTATATACGGTGATGGAAATTTATATATAAAATGCATGGGACAATAATGCTGTAATGTAACCTTTTGATTACATTATTTGATTATTTTATTGAGTTTTTCTTCAAATAATTATCATTGTTTTGCTTTGCAATTATTATTCTTGACTTAGAGGATTGAACTTGTGCTAGATACTAAATGGAAATGATGTGATAAAAAAACAGGCTAGATGGAAATTGCTAAGAATAAAATGTTACCTGCAGAACAAATAAGTGATTGTAGAAATAATAGAAAATACTTATAGCTCAGATTTTAGATTTTGGCAGTGGTTCGTTCTCTAAGCTTGTTTCAATTTAGTTTCTGAATATTTTATTACCAGTCTAGGTAACATTATCAGATGGATTGTCCTATTCTCCTTAGCTTATAAATGTCTTTTGTGACAGTTTGGTCAGTTGGCCTTGTGATTGTTTGTTTATTTGGAGATATATTTAAATTCTGAGCAGTTGATTGGTTCTCTTGTTGACTGATCATTTGAATGGTATGGGTTCTTATGAATTCATATGCTGAATCGAGATCAATATGTTTGTTAATTGGTCCTTTGTAGACTACCAGGCTTCAATAAATTTGTGTGGCATGTGTGGCAGATGCTGGAATGGCCAATGATTTTTGTTCCTTCTCAGTTGTTATTGTAACTTTTATTAGATTATGTTAATGATTGTAATGATGATAATGAAACTTTTAAAAAAACCATGGAATTTTGAATATCTAGATTCTGGATTTAAAGGATAATTGCTTCCTAGAATAATATGTCCTGCAGATTAACACATGATCACCTCATGGATTAAGACAGAAAACCAGTCAGGAAGACAGCTGTCAACTGCATAATTTTTATACTGTGTGCATTAACAGAGACATCAATGCTGGAAGCAATGTCTTCTAGAAGATTAAAAAATGATGAGAAAGAAGATCTATAAAGATTTAATCTGAGAAGCAAATGGTAAATATACCTCCATCATCACGAAACATCATCAGTCTTTTTAATGTTCTGTTTCACTCACCTGTCACCAACCTGGTTAAATTTTCTTTCTTTATTCATCTCCAGGACTGGTCATTACACAATAGGAATAGATAAGTTAGGAGCAACTGCAATTGCATAATTTGTTTTGCAATAAAAAGTACGTGCATATGTTTTGACCTAAATTGGTTCTTCAAGATTGTCATTTTGCATAGCACCCAATAAAGGAACAATTCAGTAGTGGCTCATTTTAATCCTTGCCTCAGATGCTTGTGGCAACATATCAAGAATCTTATTGTGAGTTGGCAGCCTAAATTTAGGCACTTCTTTTAGATAAGCTTCCCAGTTTTAAGTAAGTGATGTACTTATATGTATATATACATTTGAATACATGTGTACATCTACATTAATTAGCAAGTCATGAAGATTGTGAAACCTGGTGCGTGAGGTGAGTGGATTGTTGGCTATGAAAAAATCCCAATGAGACAGGTTTATTTGACCCAGATGGAAGAGTTTTCCACACCAAATTCTATAACTACATAATTACTTCTTGGGAGTAAGTTATACAACAAAGGCGCCAGTTTTTTTAGCCTTTCTATATTGCCAACACTTTTTCTTAGCGGATAATTTGGAAAGCTTTGGAAACTACTTCCCACTGGTGTGTTCACTGGTCATCTTTTGGAGAATAAGGATAAAGCAATTTCAAACAACTTCAGAGCTACTTTGAGTTAAAACTAATTCTCTCCTGCTTCCTTTGGGCTCTGGTGTTTAATAATGAGTTCAGTGTGCTATACAAATAAAGCCAGACAGTGACACTGAAACTGCCTATATGTTTTTAAAAAGAATGAAAATTAGATTAGATAAAAAAAATTCTTTTTCTCCTTTTCTTTCATCATTTCTTTATTCTGAATTAGTGTTTGATAGTTTTTATCTTCTTTTTAAAACTTTTTGTAACATCTTTCTCATGTGTTGGCATTCTGCAAGGACCTCTACCCGATAGCCTGCAGTTGGGTTTTGCTGAGAACAAGAGATTTTTCAGTCTACCAGACTTCATTATGTGATATGTTTTGTTGGAAAAGATATTTCTTCAAATGAGTCTTATAGCATCCCTATTGACTGATATTCTTGGAGACTGTAGATTTTCTCTGAATCAAGCTATTGAACTAGAAATCTCATCATAATGTCATCTTCTAGTTCCTTTGTCTCTATGGGCTGATTCATTAAGTTGTCAAGAGAGGACAAGTGCTGAGGGATCTACCTGGATGAGGGGATTTATTGACTTATTTCTATTTGTTTATCTATTACACAGCTATCAAACTGGCCATGTCACGTTTCTGTCACGTGATGTATTACAACATTTTTTCCCCTTCATGGAGATGGGGTGGGCGTGGCCTGCATGTGATGCATCTGGCCCACAGGCTGCCAGTTTGACACCCCTGATCTGTTACAATTACCTTCTCCTCCTTTTCTCTAGCAGCTCAGGACAGCATATTTAATATACCTTTTTTTCATTTTTCCCACAGCAGCAGTCTTCTGAGATTGGTGAAGGAACTGATCCAAATCAGCAGCATTAGTGTCAGGCTGTGTGTGTGTTAAAAAAAAAAAAATCAAGATGGCAATTGTGGCTTACTCTTTTATATATGAATTGATGTTCACATATGCATTAGATGTAGGACAATCACACAACTGTGACTGCCATCTTGACTTTTTAACTCTTCCATAGCTGGCCCTGATCAGCAAGTTAATGTAGTTACTAAAATGACAAATAACTTTGTATAAATAAAAGTATAATCTTAAAAGCTTGGAAAACAATATTTCTACTATATTTTGCACCGGATGAACCACATCTTGAATACTGTTATTTCAGTTCTATAAATTATACTTTTGGAATATTCAGAAACATCAGAACAGATTCAGGGAAAGGCAGTAAATATTAACATGCTCTCCAGATTAAAAAAAAAATAGACTGAGAGAATGAGTATGTTTAGCTCTAAGGAGGGAGCCCTGTTCAATGTCACCACTTATTCTTTTTTTTTACATCATAGAGTATAGGATGCTGAACAATCTCATGAGGATGCAATAAAACATATTCAGAAGCAACATTAGGAATGATTAACAATAAGTTGGCTGCTCTTATTGGAAGAGAAGTTTTCTGTACGCAGAAAACTTCCCATTTATTGGATTTATTGTATAGTTAGGAAGCACTTAAGCGAGGATTCCTTTCATTTTCAGTCTTTTTCCTTTCCCAATTCTCTGCCAAGGATCTATTTTACCCTGGATATTTCTTTTCTAGCTGACTGATAGGTAAGTCAACCATTAACTCTTAGTCAAACTGTTTCTATTTTACCTGTGACTCTATTTGATGCAATACATTTCCACTTTTCATCCAGTGGGCTGACCGCTGCCTCTAATTTGTTTTCTTTTCCTCTCAACATTCCTCTTCACTGTTGTCATAGCCTCCTTTCTTTCTTATTTCAGTATAAAACTGGAGTTTCTGGACACATGTGCACATAACCACTCCAGCAAAAACTCTGCGTACCTCTTATTAGTTTCAGTGGGAGCTCTTTTTAACAGCTGGCTGACAGAGCTATGATGAAAGAACCAAAAATCCTCTTGTTTCCAGAATGATTGTGAATGTGCCTGTCAGTAGTCATACCTTCCAGTAGTTTTGATTTGAATTAAAAAAAAAAACCTAGTTTTGCCAAGTTAAAAAAATGTCAGTGCTCTTTTTCCTAATCTCCACTTTTGAGGGTTAAGTATTATGGAACAGGGTATCCAACAGAAAAGCTACTCAGTTAATAATTGCTTCGAGTACAAAAGCTTTTGCATGAGGTTTTCATTGGGCTGAACAATATTGATCTCTGATGCATAAGAGAAGAACTTCTTTTTACTTCTTAAATGAAATCTTGACAAGAAGAATCATGAGCACTTCAAGGAAGTAAAATAATGAAATCTTGTATTGTTAAAGCTATTAGCCAACCTTGATACTTCATTCTACTTCAAACAACCTGTGCTTTAAATTATAAGTGAATTCTACAGTATGCCAATAAAATAGATAGAATAGAATAGAATCAAATAGAACAGAATAGAATTCTTTATTGGCCAAGTGTGATTGAACACACAAGGAATTTGTCTTAGTGCGTATGCTCTCAGTGTACATAAAAGAAAAGATATATTCCTCAAGAATCATAAGAGTCAACACTTAATAATAGTCATAGGGTACAATAAGCAATCAAATCATACTAGGAAACAGTCAATAAAAATCATAAGGATACAAGCAACAAAGTGACAGTCATACAGTCATAAGTGGGAGGAGATGGGTGAAAGGAAGGATGGGAAGATTAATAGTAATAGTAATGCAGACTTAGTAAATAGTTGACAGTGTTGAGGGAATTATTTATTTAGCAGAGGGATGGTGTTCAGGAAAAAGCTGTTCTTGTATCTAGTTGTTCTGGTGTACAGTGTTCTATAGCATTGTTTTGAGGGTAGAAGTTTATGAAACAGTTTATGTCCAGGATGTGAGGGGTTTGTAAATATTTTCACAGCCCTCTTTTTGACTCGTGCAGTATACAGGTCCTTGATGGAAGCCAGGTTGGTAGTAATTGTTTTTTTCTGCAGTCCTAATTATTCTCTAAAGTCTGTGTCTGTCTTGTTGGGTAGCAGAACCAAACCAAACAGTTATAGAGGTACAGATGACAGACTCAATAATTCCTCTGTAGAACTGCATCAGCAGCTCCTTGGGCAGTCTGAGCTTTCTTTTTTTTTAAGTTTTTTATTTTTAAGAACAGACTTAGACAAACATAAACATAAAACAACAAATAAAATCTTTCAATTATACAGTTGGTATATATTTCTTGTGCACAAAATCTATAGTCTTTTCCTTTTAAATTTAAATTTACATTCATATTACATTAGTCAACTTTCCATATCATATTATATTATTATTACATCATCATTATACTTTCAAATCTGTATTATTCTTTGGAGCAAATCTCAATTCTTACTAATTTTAATACATATTATAATTCATTCTATAATAATCAGTTATAATATCTCATTACTACTATAATATACTTCAATTTCTTACTTTTCTATTTAACCATTGATAGAATAGATCCCATATTTTATAATACTCTTTTTCTTCTTGCTCTCTAACAGCTAGTGTTAATCTGCTCATTTCTGCTCATTCCATTATTTTCTTAATTACTTCCTCCTCCATCAGAATTTTCTCATTTTTCCAATTCTGAGCAAATACCATTCTAGTTGTAGTTAATACATTAATAATCCAGTATGTCAATTCTCTATTGTAAGCTTCAAGTAAGATTCCCAATAAAAATATCTCTGGTTTTAAATCTATATGTTGTTTTGTCATTTTTTTCCAACCATGTGTGTATTTTATCTTATAGCTTCCACACATGTCCACCACATATGATAATGTGATCTAGGTATCTGATGACATTTCCAACACTTCACTGATTTATCTTTGAACATCCTTGCTATTTTTGCTGAGAGTAGATGCCACCTGTAAAACATCTATACAAATTCTCTTTACAAGCTGTCAACATTGTCAGTTTACAATTTCTAGTCCATAGTTTCTGCCATTTTTCTAAGTCTATCCCATATCCAAAATATTTCCCCCAAGCACTAATTGTTTCTTTAACTTGTTCTTCTTCTAGTTTCACTCCCAGTAAATAACCATATAATTTTTTGATCATCCTCTCATCAGTACCTGTTAAGATTTTATCTAATTGCGTAAATTCTTTGTAAAACCCTTCTGTCTTACTGTCTCTATCATATGTAGAATGCATTTGCACATATGAATACCAATTCATCTTTATCTCTTGTTCATCTAATTCTTGCTTTGTTTTGAGTTCACCCCTTTCATTTAAAATTTCACTATATCTAACAATGTGTTCTGTTGTGAAAAGAATTGGATACACAAATGCCTCTATAGTTGATAACCAAACTGGTATTTTCATATAATGTTGCTTCCTTATTTTCTCCCATGTTAATAATAACACATCTTGAATATAATGTCTCCTAAAATACCCACGTGCTTTGCTTTCCTTATACCATAAAAATGCATGCTGCCCCAATTGTAAATCATGACCTTCCAGTGTTAACAATCTAGTATTTCTCAAGACAATCCATTCTTTCACCCACATCAGTATTACTGCCTGGTAATATAATTCCCAATAGGGTAATCCAAAACCTCCTCTTATTCTAGCATCCTGTAACAATTTAATTTAATTATTGCCTTCTTTCCCTGCCACATATATTTCAACATTATTTTATTTATGTCCTCAAATATTCTTTCCCTAATTTGATTGGAATCGTCTGAAACAAATATAATATCCTTGGTAGTATGTTCATTTTGATAGTAGATATTCTCCCTATAAGAGATAATTGTAGATTTCCCCATTTTTTCAAATCTGTCGCAATCTGTTGTTTTAATTTATAATAATTATCTTCCTTTAAGGATCCACACCTTGCTGTTAACTGTATTCTGAAGTATTTTACTTTGTGATCTGGATATTGTCTATCTGTCAATTCTTTCCTTTGTTTTTCCATCATATTCTTAACTAAGATCTTAGTTTTATCTTTATTTATTTTTAATCCTGCCACCTGTCCATATTCTTCAATCTTTTCTATCAATGTAGGTACTGTTTCCAATGGTTGTTTCAATATGAAGACCAGATCATCTGCAAATTCTTGTAATTTATATTCTTCTTTTTTTATTTTCATTCCCTTTATTTCTCTATTTTCCCTAATATTTCTGGTTTTAGCATTTCTTTCTCTCCATATATCTTTTAAAATTAGTTCATCTGTCATTTTAAAAAAGGATTTAGGAAGTGTCTTTCTGTTGTGCTTTGCTGTTGTTGCTATATAGTCCAATTTATTGTCCACAATTCCATTAAAGTCTCCCATCATAATTATATTAGCATAGTCCAGTCCAGTTATTTTCATATGTAATTTTTTATAGAATTCTTCTTGTTTATCATTCGGGGCGTAAATTGCAGTCAAAAGTATTTTTATATTATTATCCATCATTTCCACCATTAATATTCTTCCATCTTCATCAGCGTGGATCAATTTTGCAGGGATGGCCTCTTTAATATATAAAACCACTCCTCTTTTCTTACATTGAGTCAAAGAAGTAAATAATTTCCCTAGTTTTGGCTGTACTAACAATTGTTCATGTTGTTTTTTAATATGTACTTCTTGTAAGCAAATTATATCAAACTTTAATTTCCCTAATTTATGAAAAATCTTCCTTCTCTTAGCAGCTGAGTTCAGTCCATTTATGTTCATTGTAATCTATTTTTTCTCTTCCATGATGATATTTTATATTTAGATTTGGCAGGTCTCATACATCTTGGTTCATGTTGGTCTTTGATATCCACCCGTCCACCTATTACGCCTTCTTCTTTTTCAATCTCCATTTGTTCCTCTTGGGATTCAGTTAATAAGACCTCTTTTTCTGCCTCTTCCTCTCTCCTTCCAAAAAATTCTGCGTAGAAGAGTTCTGCTTTCTCAATTGAATCAATTCTATGTCTCTGTTCTTGCCATATAAACATCAGTCCTTCTGGGATCAGCCATCTGTAGTTCACCTCCTTTTTCAATAACACTTTGGTCAGAAATCAATATTCTCCTCTCCTCTCTCTCACTCTTCTAGGTATTTGTTTTAGGACCAAGATTTCTTTACCTTTATATTTCAACATCTTCTCTCTTGCCGCTTGTAAAATTTGTGTCTTGATGGATTTTTTAGTAAATCTAATGTGAACTTCTCTGGGTAGGTTATTTCTCATTGCATATCTTGTGGAAACTCGGTATATCTCATCTACTCCATCCATCATCTTTTCTTCTGTTATTTCCAAAGCATCAGCCAAGATTTCTATCATTATCACAGCCAAGTCTTGCCCTTTTTCTTCCTCTATATTTTGGAATCTGAGATAGAATTCTGACCTCTCCACCTCCCACTTCAGCATCCCACTTTTTTCTTGTTCAACCACTATTAATCTAGTATGAATATTTCCAATCTCCTCCTCTCTTTGTTTACCCTCTTCTTCAACTTTTTGAAGTCTCACATCATACTTCACCGTCATCTGTTGGATATTTTCCACCTTTTCTTCAGTCTTCCCTGTTCTTTGTTCAATGATGTCTATTTTTATCTTAAGGTCTTGAATTCCTTGCATAATCGTCTGTAAAGTTACTTTTTCTTGCTCTTTATCTTGCTTTGACATTACCTGCATTGAACGTTGTCCTCCAGATGGTGAGGAGGCAGAAGTAGATATAGAAGCACCCGGAGGTATGAGTTTCCTGCTCATTTTAAATGGTTCAAAATCTTCAGATTCTTTCAAATTTTAATCCAATTAAAAACGTAGCCAATTATAATCCAGAGTGGAAAAGCCCAGCAGTAAAAAGCCCAGTAGTGAAGAAAAAAAGAAAAAATAAGAAAAAATAAGAAATTCTTCAGGTTTTTCCTGACCCTAATCCAATTATAAAGTAGTCCACAATAAAAAATAAAAATAAGAAGAGAACCCAGTAATAATAATAATAAAAAAAGGACAAAGCAAAAGAAAAAGATTTCTTCAGGTTCTTCACATCTTAATCCAGCTAGAAAATCTCAATTTAAAAAAAGAAAAAAGGAGGCCAAAATAATCCAGGAGCATAGATAGAAAAAGCAAAAATCCCAGTGAAAACGGAAAAAAAATAAAAATAAAAAATTCTAAGGCTTCCCCTTGAAAATAAAAAGTAAAAATAAAGACATTGCTAAAATAAAGACATTAAAGAGGGAGAAACAACACACTGCACTCTGTTTAATTGTCCAAGGCTCTTGTTATGACTCACTTCCCTTTCCCACAGGCTTCAAAGCCAAGCCATAGATATTTAATTGTTGATAGAAATCCAGAAGAACACCTGTAATAATATTCTACTGCGCTCTTCCCTCTATCTTATCAAATTAGAATGTCCTTGAGGAGTCTTCCACAGTTCTCTCCACTTCAAGTAAAATTTCAAGCCTCTAGTTGGCAGTGTTACAAAGTTTCTTAGTTCTCACTTTCCCCCCTCCTCTCACAGAAAGGTAATTGAAATTTAAAAAAAAGAACAAGAAATATATACATATATATATACAAAAACAGAAATAACCAAAGGGAGCCTCTAGCCTAAAAAAAAAAGTTAAAAAAATCCAAAGGGAGAATAAAATATATATATATAGAGAGAGAGAGAAACCAGTCCGGTTATCTACTAAGTAACAAATAAAGTCTGGTAGTAAAAAATAAAATAAAATAAAGCCTCGCTTTGACGTCTCCCTTAAAAAACGCCGCTTATTCAGTTTTGTCAAAAATCACATAGATTTCTTCTAGCAATTGAAGTGTCCTTTCAAGCCTCAAAATATTAAAAAAAAAAACAGTTTCTCACCCAGCCGACACACTTTCTCTTTCAGCCTCTTCCTTTCCGGAGCTGCCCCGACTTCAGCAGCTTGGGGGCTGCCTCTTCGCCGCCAGCAAAAGGGACTTCTCCTGGGTCATTCAGGGACTTTGCGGTGTCCCTGGGATCCACAGGGTATGCCCCTCACGATAACCGTCCCTGCGGGACGGTTTAGGTCCGTTTGGACTGGCCAGGGGCGAAGATATCGGCTGCAATCGTAGAGCTCGATTGCAAACCGTATCGTCTCGGCGCCAGCTCCTCCCCTCCCTTTTCCCCTAATATTTCTATTTAATATTTCCAGAGTCAATACTAATAGCAGTGGCAACAGACGGTATCCTTGTCTAGTTCCTTTTTAAATATTAATATTGTCTGTCAAATCTCCATTTATCATTACGTTTGCAGATTGTTTATTATACATTGCCTCAATTGCCTTAATTAATCTTTCTCCAAAGCCCAGCTCTTCCATTTACAATAACATAAATTGCCAATTTACATTGTCGAAGGCTTTTTGCGCATTAAAAATACCAAAGCCATTTGCTTCTCTGGGTGTGTTTCATAGTACTCCAATGTATTCAAAATTATTCTCATGTTATCTTTTATTTGCCTCTTAGGTAAAAATCCATTTTGATCAGAATGTATAAAGTGGTTCAAATATCTTTTAAGTCTTTCTGCCATTATTGAGGCAAATATTTTGTAGTCTACATTCAGCAGGGATATAGGTCTATAGTTTTTTATTTGTTCAGTATCCTATTTTGGTATAAGAGTAATATAAGCCTCTGTACGTATATTAGGTATTTTGGTTTTTGACAAAACCTCATTCATTACTTCAAGCATTATAATGTTAAAAGATTCCTTCAAAGTCTTGTAGAATTCCATTGGTAGTCCATCTGGGCCTTGAGCCTTTCCAGCCTTTTGTCTATTTATCACCTCTGTTAGTTCCATCATTGTTATTTTCCCTTCCAACATTACCTTAATGTCCTCAAGTTTGGGGTAGCTCTACTTTTTGCAAATATTGTTTAAACTTTTCTTCTCCAATATTCTTTTGATCATATAATTTCTCATAATATTTCCATAATATTTCTTTTTTTTCTTCATTTCTATTACAAACCATTCCATGTTCATCTATTAATTATATTATCTTCTTCGTTTCTCTCTCCTTTTTCAATTTATATGCCAGCCATCTTCCTGGTTTGTTTGTTTTGTTTAGCTCTCCTAATTTTCTGTGCTAATTCCTCTTTTTCTATCAATCCCATTTTATGTTTCACTATTTCCATTTGACTTTTAATATCCTTCTTTTGTGGATATTTTTGTAGTTCTTTTTTGAGTTTCTTGTAGTCTTCCTCTAGTATTCGTTGTGTTTGTCTTTTTTGATATTCCTTCTTCTTGTATAGTTTATAGTCAGACCTCTGGCATAGGCCTTCATGGTATTCCATAAATGTTGTAGTGAAGTTTCCTCCTTATTGTTTTCTTTAAAGAAGAAAGCCAGTTCTTTTTCCATTGTCATTTTTTTTCTTTCAATATTGAATTATTCAAAGTCCATCTTGATCTTTTCCTTTGTCCTGGCCACTTGACCCATATTGGATTATGGTCTGGCCAAGTACTTGTTTCTATATTTACTTCTTGTATATTAGAAATTAATTCTATTGATATCCAAATCATATCTTTTCTTGACCATGATAAATGTCTATTGGAGTAGAATGTATATTGTCTATTCTTAACATTCATTTCTCTCCAAACATCTTGAATGCTTAATTCCTCCACCATCCTGAAGAAGGATTTTGGAAGTATCTTTCTATTTTGTCTATTAACTTCCTGTGTTTTATAGTCCAACTTTGTGTCAACTATCACGTTAAATCTCCCAAAATGCATTTATTGTCATATTCCAATTCTATTATTTTCTTATGCATTTTTATAGAATTCTTCTTGTTTTTCATTTGGTGCATAAATTGCTACTAAAAGCATGTTTAGGTTATTGTCAATTATTTCTACCATCAATATCCTTCTTTCTTCATCTGTAAAAATTAATTTAGCTTCTGAATGTATAAAGCTACTCCTCTTTTGTTTTGTTGTGCCAATGAAGTATGTAAATATACATTCAAAAAGAACATTGTCTGTTGTGCTTTTTTGATGACATTTTTGATGTTAAATGTCCATTTTAGGTCTTGAGATATGATAGAACCTAGAAATTTGAAGGTCTCTACTATTGATACTGTGTTTTCTAGTATTGTAAGAAATGGTAGTATGGGAGGGTTTCTCCTAAAGTCTACTACCATTTCTACGGTTTTGAGTGTGTTCAGTTCCAGATTGTTCCAGTCACACCATGAGGCAAGTTGTACAACCTCCCATCTGTATGTGGATTTGTCATTGTCTCAAATGAAACCAATCATTGTTGTATCATCTGCAAATTCCTGTATTTTAACAGATGGATCATTTGAGATTGGTATACAAGGAGAAGAGAAGTGGAGAAAGCACACAGCCTTGGGGGGAGCCTATGCTTTTTGTACAGGTATCAGATGTGATTCTGCCTAGCTTCACCTGCTGCTTCCTGTCTGTTAGGAAGCTTATGATCCACTTACAAGTGTTTTCAGGTACTGCTAGCTGGTTCAGTTTAGTTAGAAGAATGTCTAGAATGATGGTATTGAATGCTGAACTGAAGTCTACAAAAAGGACCTTTGCGTAGGTCTTTGGAGATTCAAGGTGTTGTAGGATATAGTGCAGAGCCATATTAACAGCATCATCTGTTGACCTATTTGCTCCGTATGCAAATTGCAGGGAGTCTAAAGCAGATCTGTGATGGTTTTCAGATGGGATAGCACTAACCTTTCAAAGGTTTTCATAACTACAGATGTTAAAGCAACTAGTCTTTAGTCATTTAGTTCCTTGATGGAGTGCTTCTTTGGGCTGGGAAGATGGTAGAGCGTTTGAAGCAGGAAGGAACATAGCACATCTCTAGTGATCTATTGGAGATTCGGGGTGAAGATGGGGGCCAATTGGTCAGCACAGACTTTTAAGCAAGAAGGAGTTATCTTGTCTGGGTCTGATACTTTTCCTAGCTTTTGTCTGTGAAATAGATCTTGCACTTCTTTTTCTGTGATCATCAGAGGTTGTGAACCCAAAGGGTTGGGGTCAGTTGATGGAAGTTTGGCTGTTGTTGATGTGTTTGAAATGAGGGTTGTGGAGATAGGTGGCTGTGGTTTCCTTTCAAACCTGCAGTAAAACTCATTCAGGTCATCTGCTAATTGTTGATTTCCTTCTTCCTGGGAAGGAGGTTTGCCATAGCCAGTGATATTTGTAAGAGTTTTCTACATGTTTGCTGGTTCATTTGTTGAGAACTGATTCCTTAAGTTTTCAGAGTAGCTTTTTTGGATTTGTAGTTTGGGAAATTGTGGAAACTCCAAAAAACTTTAGATTCAGGATTCCACAGATGTGCCAGGTGCTATTCTAATAAATGTACTTTTGAGATATGTTTGTCTTGGAGTTACTGATTGGAATGGAGGTTTGCTGGAATGCTGACATTATCCTGAATCTCTAACAAACTCCAGCACCCCAAAAGGGGGCTGTCAGTGATGCTAAGCCCTAGCACTGATTCCAAACATGGAGCAGTGTGAAGACTCAGTGAAGATGGGAGAAGATAGAGAAGGAGCTATGGGGCTGGACACCAGAAGACTGATTGAGGCCCCCAGCCCCTTTTGAAGAGGTGATGCAGGCTTTAGAGACTACAGAGAGGTGAAGGTTAGGAGGTCAACCCATAGAGACAGATTCATTGAGAAGCTGTGGACAGAGCTGAATCCATGGGTGAGACTGGAGGAGATGCTGCCTAAATGCCTCTTTCTCCAGCCCCCTGAGAATGGCCACAGACAGAATGGAGATGTGGGGAAACATTGGGATCAGACACCTCTCAAGACTGCAATTTGTGGCCTCCACCCCAAAGCCAGTGGTTGGTAGGAATCCCAGAACAACTCCAACAACTTAATCTGAAAAGTTATGTCCCACAGCCACAACCTCTCCAGACGAGCTGGATCCTAACGCAATCCACCTTTACTTTCCCTAATCAGAGAAGTGGAGGGGAAATCACTGTAGCATCAGTTGGAAATGGCCGATGAAGCAGCCCAGGCTTGCAGGCTCAAGTTTCAAGGGAAAGACAGCAGATGAGCCAACATTGGGTATGTTTCAAAACCCAAGTCCTCTCCCTCCACAACCACAAAGCAGATTACCCCCTGCAGAGAGTATTCCTCCAGGGTGGGCATTTTATCCTGGTCAAGGGTGGGTCCAATGCCAGTGGATGCCAGCTCCCATTGCACCATCTGGTTTGGGAGTGCCCTGGTTCCAAAGAGAATCAGTGATCCCTTCTCAACAAAGGGATCTGTGCAGGAGCAGATGGCAACCACCCACCTCTTCCCATTGCAGGGAAGAATGCAACAAACGGCCTCTTAATGACAGGTGCCAAATCAGCCGCCCCTCGGAGCAACCCTGCAGAGGCTCTTCTTCCTGAGAGCCCCAACACAGCCGGCACTCAGAGTACTCCTGCAAGGTTCATACATTCCTCATCAGGCTCCATTCACTCCAGCTCAATTTGCAGTTGTTATGGCAGTCCCACCCACTCCCCCAGACCAGGCCAGACCAGATGGCTTTTAAAGCAACATTTGACAAATAACGTGAACATTTTGCTTATTTCCTCACTCAGATCTGGTCCCACATAGATCAGGACTTATTAAACTACCTATCTAAAGGCAAGGGCTTTACCAAACTAGATCTGAGAGAAGCTTACTACAGAGTCCCCATAAAGGAGTGAGACAAATGGAAAACTGACTTCAACTACCCTCTGGGTAATTTCCAATTCCGAGTCATGCCTTTCAGACTCCAGCCCATCCCCCCCCCGGATTATTTATGCAACTCATCAATGAAGTGCTACATCCACACCTACACAAAGGGGTCCTTGTCTACCTGATTTTTCATTCTTATATTCAGCAAAACCATTGAAGAACATGTCAAATTGTTAGCTTTGGAAGCCATATTCCATGCTGCCACATAGCCTGAGAAAGTGGGAGGGGGTGATTTCAATTAAGTAGCTCTGGTAAATAAATAAAATTCTTTTATTAGTTCAAGGTCATTTAGTATGGCGCAAGATGAAATAAGGATTTACTTTTGGACGGATCATGATTGGGCCATGTAATGTAATGATGACCAAGTGGGGAATGGATTTGTAGTTTGGGAAATTGTGGAAACCCCCCAAAACTTTAGATTCAGGATTCCACAGATGTGCCAGGTGCTATTCTAATAAAGGTACTTTTGAGATATGTTTTTCTCGGATTTACTGATTGGAATAGATGTTTACTGGAATGCTGACATCCTTTTGGGAACGACCTAGCTGCTTAAGTTTAGCTGTGAACCAAGGTTTATTGTTACTGTATATTCGCAGAATAATGATTTTGTCCATGTTGGAGCAAAAATGGATTAGTGGGTAGGTATCATAGATATTACATGTTCTCCTTGTGTCTGTGACTGCTCTTTTCCTCTTATATTAATTTCAAGGTCAGTTTCTGCTTTTCCTGCCAAATATGCAAACAGAGATGATTATAGGAGGCAATTTCAAAAAGTTTCCTGGAAGCAGTGACTCCTGGCTAGGCTTTCCTCATGTCTTCATTCAAGCAACTTCTGTCCAAGTTATCTAAGCATGGTTGCTGTATGCCCAAGTTAGTTTTTACACATTTATTAGCAGAGAACTCCATAGCAGTTTGCCTGCTTTTCATGAAATGCAAGGTGGTCAACCTAGCTGGTGCTTTAGAAAATGGTTGAGGAGTTGTCTTGTTAGTGAAATATACTAGCAATAGGAGGGGGAAAAGGTGATTTTTTTTTCAACATTGTTGCAAAAATATTTTCTACACAAATAGTTGGAAAGCAAAAACCCCAAGTGACCTTGGACATCTAGATTCATTAGTTGCCTGTGGCAGATCGTCATAACTGGTCCTCTATGGAGGTTACCCTATGGAGGTTATGAGAGATATAATCCTCACTGAAACCATGGAATGATTCAATTATGGTGAAACAGAAGTCTATCATCTGCCAATATCAACTAATTGCAGATAAAGACTAGATCTAGCATATGGCCATTTGTGTGAGTTGGACCTGACATTATCCTAGTCAAGCTCATGGCAGCTCCCATCCCTCCAAGTGTCAGTTCTCTTCCTCTAATACACCATTTCTAATCTAATCTCCTCATCTGTCAGACATTCTCAGTTGTTATTCTCCCAAATGGAGTCTAAAAAGAACATAACACTTGGTACATTTTTTAAAACAAAGACAGAATACACATACAAATGGCACCACTTTTCATTGCCAAGTTCCAAAATCTTTAAGACTCTGTATGTTTACAGGGATTTCAGTATGGACCCTTCTTTGTCATGTTCAATTAATACTTACCCCATTGACAATGCCTTGCAGTTTAATGATACAAAGGTTCTCATTAATTTAACTCATTTGTTTTTTAAAAAAAAGGTTTACTGTGTTGTTTTGCAAATAGAGTACAACATTCCATTCTGTATTTTTCAGAATGAGAAAGAAAACAATCTCTGTGTTTACTGGAGCAGTAATCAAAACAGGAACATTAGATGCCATATCTAGTTTTCAACAAAAGCTCCAATGCCCAATTTCCTTAAACATCAAATTGCTGATCCTGAAGATATAGTCTCAAGGAGAATACTGATCATGGCTCCTGAGGGAGCACAATTCCCAAGATAATGTGTCAAAATATGAAAGGTTCAAACTGATTCACATTTGAAATGGAAATATGCTATTCTGCACATAGATGGTGAGCTGATTGTACTTTTAATATATCTCCTTGTGATGGGTTTATTGTCCTCTTTTCAAAAGATGGTTACTGCCTGCCAGTGATAATCAGCCTATCAGAGGGATAGGATAAAACCACTTGTTTGTTTGTTTTTCTATTCACACAATAGGGGAAGCATTTACCATAAAATGCTCTTGCTTCTAGAGGAAATGGTAATGTTGGGATTTCCGAAAGATTGCATGTCATAAAAATGCAGACAGGATTCAGTTTGATCTTTGATTTATTTCACCTGATTCAGTGTTTTGACTGAATTCTGAAAGCGGAGTTAAATTGAAGCATCAAATCGGGTCAATTTAATTTTCCAAACTGATATTGAAGCAAATGCCTTTTTCCTTTCTAAATTGTTGGATCAATTCAAAGACATTCATCTTTCCAATTCAATTCAGAGAGTTGATTCCATTTAGAGATTTGATTGCATTAGCATTGGTTCTCTGAAAAAATAGTGCAGAAAAGCTCTCTAGGGTTTTCCAGATGATCTTCAATATAAATACATGAGAAAGATGGGGGAGGGCAGAGGAGAATTACATCGTAATGAAGTATGTATGTTACATGCTGGAGGTTTCAGGTTCAGATTTCCAGAGACCCTGGATGATATTAAGAAATATTTGAGCTCTGAGTGAGAAATCCAATGAATCCCAAAGGTGCTTTTTCAGGAGGCAACTGGACTTCCTTGTTTTGTCTTTTGAGGACTTCTTGGATGAGAAGCAAAATGTCTTTAAAAGAAAAAAACAAGAAAGTCCACTTGCCTCCTGAAAAAGTACCTTTGGGACAACCATGACCTGGATGACTGAGAACCTCTACAGAACCCAATGAAATGCTCAAAAATCACTCTGATTAGTTTGGGAAGAGGCAGCAAATAAATAGTAGGTCTTTGCATTCACATACGGATTCCAAGAAACATTGTGTAAACATGAATGCATTAAGCAATTCATTATCGAAGCCTGACTTTTTTCAGATTTCCATACATACCTAGAAAAAAAAAATCCATTGCTTTAGAGTCTAATTTTTAGTGATTTTAGTGATTTGGGTGATTTTGAGGAATAATTAATGTATTTAAAGTATGCATTAAAATATTCCGGTATTTACAGTACCATTAAAAAGCAGACATCACATTTAGTGAAATGCTAAATAAAGGAACTAGTCAGCAAGGCAAAAGACCTATAAATGCTTCCTACTTTCCAGTCCTAGCCTGCAGCACCACAGAAAATCCCAATGGACAGAGTGGTGACAGATGACCTATTCTGCTCTCTCAGCCAGCTGTTACGATATACACTAGAGCAGGGGTTCCCAACCACCGGGCCATGGACCGGTACTGGTCCGTGGAACATTTCCTACCAGGCCGTCGGTTTGCTGGGCGCCGCCATCTTGTTTAACAAGAAAGTGCTTCCGGGTGAGCTTTTCTGGTTGGAAAGTGGCGTTTGGGTCCTGAAGGAATCCTCGCGCCTTAGTTTCATTGAAGGGGGGGGCTTCGAATGAAATTAAGGTGTGAGGATTCTTTCAGCACCCAAGGCAAGGCGAGCCGAACGACTGTCCCGAAGCCGTCCCGAAGCGAAGCCCATCGACAAAGGTACAAAGGAGGAGTTGAAGGTGGCGGGGAGAAGCAGGGGACGGCTGGCTGGCCGGTCGCTCGGCTTGCCTTGCCTTGTCATGCATGCTGATGCTGGTACCGGGCCGGGGATCATTTTGTGATGCCAGTACCGGGCCGTGGCACAAAAAAGGTTGGGGGCCACTGCACTAAAGCATGGCAGAGCAGTTAGAATGCAGTACTGCAGGTAACTCTGCCCTCTGCCAAGAGTTCAATTTTGATGGATTCAAGGTTGATTCAGCCTTATGTCTTTCCAAGGTTGGTGAAATGAGGACCCAGATTATTGGGGGAAATATGCTGACTCTGTAAACTTGTAAACCACTTAGAGAGTGCTGTAAAGCAGCATGAAGTGGTACATAAGTCTAAATGCTATTGCTAAAACCAGATTTTAATCCAAGATTAATTCATGAATAATAAAGTGCTTTACCCAGACTGACCTGCCATTATCATATATTGGTTAAAATCTTGGTTTTGGATAGAAGATCAACATTTTAGTCAGTTTATAATCCATACTCAAGCATAGAAACTCACTGACTAGCCTGTCAGTCTCTCAGGCAACCTAACTCTCATTGCTGATGCTGATTGCTTTTGAGATAAAGAGCTCTTGTAAAAAAGATGTTGTATAAACAATTTTTAGATTGACAAGTTCACTACTACTGTCCCTTTGACTTCCTTCCTTAGATTGCATCTTGTTAGTAAAAGAAGGTTGCCTTCCTTTCAGTTGAATAGGTTGAAGCTGCCTACCATATTTTTATGTCTACCTATATAATTAAGTATTTACTACCATGTTTCCCGTAAATATGAAAACAAGCCCTAGCTCAATTTTCATGCCTAAGCCCTACCCCCCAAAATAAGCCCTGGTTAAGCTTTGCCCACCATCTGGTTGTATGAGGTGGGATGAGAAGCAGGCATAAAAATCAAGCTTGGGTGGGGGTGGGGGGATGGAGCTGCCCCATGCACCCACACCTGCTTACCCCAACACCTGTCATGTTGCTGCCTGATTTATTCTGCAGCAGCTTGCAGCTGCTTGTGTCCAGACACCATGTGGTGCATTGTGCCATTGCCACTGCTCATGGCAGGATGCAGCATGGCTCATGGCACCTGTGCCACCTCTTGTGTGAGCAATGGCACAACAGTCTCCTCCATGGTCGGGCAGTGGCACAACAGGTGGCAGAACATGGGATGCATGGCTGTGGTGGTCCTAAGGTAAGCAGGTAAGACATCCCCCCAAAATAAGACCTGGAAGACATGGTACTAGTTTCCCACTCCTTTCCATTCTTTCTATCTCCCCATTATAACCAATACTCCACTTTCTTTATCCATTACAAATGTAGCAATCTCTTGATATTAGAGGTTGAATTGCACCTTGATACTCATATAGAAAGTAAAAAATGAAGACACATTCAGGTAGAACTTAACTTCAGCATTACTCAGGTTTTACTTTTTTGAACTGAACTGAGATCGGTGCCAATAAATCAAAAGGGGAGTCATAGTCCCTTTAGAACTATTTTCTAAGTGTGTTCCCTTTAAGCACCAACCTGGTGCTTGTTTTCTGTATCTCAGATGCCAATGGTTGCAATAATCGGGATAACGATTGCAAGGCAAAGATTGAAACTTCCTTCCTTATTCTTTCCTTTGCGCTCCCAACCTCAGGTTTTGGGTTGAGAATCATAGTACATTGACAGTCATGATGCCTTGCCTTCTTGGGAATAAAGCACTATCAGTACATGCTTATGGGGAAGCAATCTATCCATGACATGTTTAGGCAAAAGTTCCCTTCATCCTCCTTTGTAAAGGCTTAAAAGAGTCATTTCACTGGATAAATACATAATTTAGAAGTATATATTCTATAATCATTAATCAATACACATCAAGAGTAATGTTTCTTGATGTTATACAGAGCTGTCTGCCTGATCTTGTAATTACAGAGCTACCTGGATATTTTTGAATAATCAAGTTATTAGATATATATTTCAAAGAAGGCTTTTGATTTTCCAAAATTGGATGGTTTGATCTAATTTACAATCAGCAAAAGTAATTTTAGTTTAATCTATCATTCTCTTCTATAACTACAGCTTTTAAAATAGAGTTTTTTTTAAGATTTAAGGTTCTTATATTCAGCCTTAATAATACATGTCTTGTTTAATTTCTGTTCCTTTCTCTTCTCACACATAATTTAATTTAATAAATACACTTGTGCATTTGGGGATTTAATCCTAATAAAATGGAAGTATTATGAAGTATTTTTCCTTCTTAAGACTATTTTCCATTTAATTTGGAAAATTTCAGTAACAACCCATGAAGACAAGAAGAGGAAGGAAATATACCCCACTGTCCTTGGATTTCATCTTGGAAGCTTTTTATTCATATACCAAAAAGAGATAGTATGACAGGACTGGAATATATTTGATTCTTTCAATTAAATGTAAATGCAAGTCTTCTGTTATATCTATGAGTTGATGGGGAAAAAACGTTGACAGTCTAGAAGGAGAGAATTCTTGGGTGCAAATGCTTTACGTTGTTGGACCAAATTTATAATTCTACTTAATTTGAACAGCTGTATAATCCTGCACATTTTTTTTTACCATGTTGAACTGCATTTAGGTTTTGAACACTGCACTAATAACTGCAACAAAAAGGAAGTCCCTTCCCTTAAATATATTCTAGAGCAGGGGTGTCCCTGCTGGTTTGGGAATTCTGGGAGTTGAAGTCCACAAATCTCAACTCTGCCAAAGTTGGACAAGCTATTGTAGAGTTTTTCTACTCTGCAAAAGAAGTGCAGTTATGAATCTGGTTATTGATATTTGCTTCTTGAAATTAATTGTAAAAGTTAAATTTGTTAAAAAACCCAAAACAACTAAAGACGGTTAAAACAAAGCAATTAAATTGGAGCCTACAAAAAAGGGTATTTTAGCACTGATTGAATTAAAATGTGCATTTTTATTACTATATCCCCTGAATTGATTCCATTCAAAATAATCTGTGTAAGAACTCCACAACTATTTCAATAGGCATCTGAACCTCTCTCTCTCTCTCTCTCTCTCTCTCTCTCTCTCTCTCTCTCTCTCTCTCTCTCTCTGTGTGTGTGTGTGTGTGTTTGTGTGTACAGTGAACACACTGCAACACCAAAGCCCTAAGAGAAGCAGAGAAGAAACACCTTTTCAATGTTGGTTATCCCAGGAACTTTATATTATGATGCATAGCACCCAATTGTGAAAAAACACACAGTGAGATGTAACACAGAAACAAGTCCTGCCACAATCAAAGGTACATCAGAAGTGGCTGCCAGGCTACTGCAGCCCCTAGGAATAACAATAGCACACAAAACCACATTTACACTCACACAGGAACTTACAAATATCAAAGACAGAACACGGAAAAAAGAGAGCAACAACATAATATACAGAATCAGTTGCAACAATTGAAACCAATTCTACCTCGGGCACACAGAATGACAATTAAAAAACAGAATCCATGAACATCAAACAGTATGACCTGAAGTTCCTGATCACCAGTCATACCAACAACAAATAATGCTGGTTTGACTGGGATGAAGCCAAAGTCATCAGCCATGCCAAAACCCTTCAGGGACAACAACTTTATTGAAACTTGGCATTCTACCAATGGGTCCATCAACATATGCATTGACATTGAACCAGCATACAAACCAATATGGAGGTGGATCAACCGAACCAGCAACCAATGCAAGAACCAACCATCCCCTCACCAGCTCAATCCTTTCCCTCACAGCAACCAGTCAGAAGTTACAGACTCAAGTCCAGAATCAATCTTTTTTCAGATTCAACCAGTCTTGTGATTCAGTCAGCCTTGTGACTCAACCAGTCTGATGATTCAACCAGAGGTGGTATTCCACAGGTTCTGACCAATTCTGAAGAACTGGTAATGGAAATTTTGAGAGTTCAGTGATCCAGCAAATACCACCTCTGACTGGAGATTTTATAGTATCCTTCCCCTGCCATGCCCACCAAACCATGCCCACAGAACGAGTAGTAAAAAAATTGGAATCCCACCACTGGATTCAACCAATCACAAGACCCATAAATGAACAAGACTTCACCCCCAAGCCCCCACTAAAGATGTTACCTAGTTTGGTAATGAACCATCTGGGAGGTAAACAGAAAGAAAGGTAAACAGAGGGAGGTAAACAGGGAACAGACCCTTCCTGAAATATTTGTGTGTGTTTGCACTTTGGATTATAAACTTCTAGGTAGAAATGTTCTTGCAGGTGACTGAATGCACAAATGATTGCACTTCCCAAATGGGATGAAATTATCTTAAAGAAATTACTTGCACTTTTTGTTTTTTTTGAAAACAATTTTATTGATTTTTTAAAAACAAACAAAACAAACAAACATAAAAACATCAGCTCTCCTCCATACATATATACAAACAGTGTGTCGGTTGGTTCATTCAGCATTCATTTCGTAGTCTCAATTAGTTACATTACATAATAACTCATATCATCAATCCAAACTTATATATCCTAGTATCACTATTAGAAAATCATTTGACTATAATTTTATTCATTCATACTTTATGAGATAACTATAATTTAAGTAGTTTATTCTATAACAAATCATATAATCATACCAAATCTATCCTAAAAACACTTTATGGATATGACGTCAAATAACAAAAGAAAACAACAAAGCAAAGATATTCCTTGTTATCTAACATTCTAAATATTCTATTATTATATTTTATCATCCAGCCATTGATAGAAAAGGTCCCAAATTTTATAGAATTGTTTACTTTTTGTTTTTATTCTTGTTTTAAGGAAAAACTCTAACAATCTTCCCATGAAAGAAAGATGAAAGTATTTTAATTTGGATGGAATGGGGCAGGATGGAAACAGATGATTAAATATCAACATAACAGACAGGAGAGATTCACTCATATACAATTATATTCCATTAATAGACTGTCTGTGACTCACTAAGTCATTGTTTCAGAGATATTTCCTGAAAAACAGAATGACCCTGGGTGAGCAAAAAGACAATGGAGGTGGGAGTGACTTCCAACTTCCTTCCTGCTTCCCCATTGTATTTCCTTGTGGGAAGCTAGCTGTGAGCATCAGAAACCTCCTTCCTTCCTTCCTTCCTTCCTTCCTTCCTTCCTTCCTTCCTTCCTTCCTTCCTTCCCTCCCTCCCTCCCTCCCTCCCTCCTTCCTTCCTTCCTTCCTTCCTTCCTTCCTTCCTTCCTTCCTTCCTCTCTCTCTTTCTCTCCCACCATCTTTCTTTCTTTTTTCTTCCTTCTTTCCTCCCTTCCTGGATAAAGAGCAGAGCAGTTCTCTTTCAGTGCTGGAGAAACTACTTAGATCATGAGAGAATGATTTCTCTGATATTTTCTTCTGTGCCTCTTAGCTACTTAGATAAAGAGTGTTGTGGGATTCTCACAAAAGATCTCTAACCTTCACTGCCTGGAAAAATCTGGGATATTACATTTAGAAGACATTTCTTATGTTATTCTGAGTCTACAAATCGTTTTATAGATGTGGAAGTTTCTCTTAAATAATTGATAATTCAAGTCCCCAAAAGGCTTGGAACAGATTATTCAATTCCATAGAAGAGCATTTCAAGCATTAGTAAATAAAACTGAAACAAGTTGCATTGTATGTGGCAATCAACCTTGCACTGATTTTGTTTCATATTCTCTTTCATTAATAACATCTAATTGGTTCGAGGATCATTTCTTATCATAGACAGAATGAAACTTATCAATGTTCTTCCTAACTCTAGCTTTTAATTTTAAATCACAAGCTCCAAAGTGATGACCCAAGCAGGTACTTTCATTAATGAGGATCTTGTATGAGTAAAATTGAAAATGCATTAGTGTTTTCCAGCCAAGAGTGATGAACTAATTAACTTCCTACATGCTGTACTGGTTTCTAGATTATCTGAACAGAAATATGAAGTTCTGGACAAAAGAATGAATTAAATTTAATGTTATTCCACAATTTATTTCCCCAAACTTGGCTTAAACAATTAAGTCCTTAAAGTATTTCTATTTTTCATTAAGATTTGGTCCAAAGTTATATGTTCTTAGTGTGGGTGTGTAGAAAGGATTAAAAAAAATAGACAGAATATTTAAAACTCATATAAAATCTGCAGTTAAAATTATAGCCACCAACTCCTTTCCTGGTGTGGGAGAAACATCAAGAACAATTTCCCAGGACAGGAGTAGCAGATATGACCATATAATTTCTACCTTGCACTATGAATGAGGAACACAAACCAAGGTGTTTGTTAAGCAATGAAAAAGATCAACAAAGAAGCAATACTATCAGATGCCTTACCTACACAGCTTGATTAAAGAAGCAAGAATCATATGGATTTTCTTTAATGAATTTAAATGCCAAGAATTGGGGTAGAACATAAAATCTTGAGAACTGTAATAGGAATCCTCCAGCCTTCCTTTATTGGTAATTTTCTTAAGGTGGGGTATATTTGAAGTTTTGGAACCTCTTTCTCCTAAAATGTTTGTGTGATGGACTAATATAAAATCTGTATATCGGTTTTCCCCTCTGCTGGTTATTTGTTTTATCTAGCCTAAGCAAAATCTCTTACCACCAAGTTTAACTTGATGAGGGTATAAGAAAATAGTGCACATTCATGTTCTCAAAGGTTATTAACTATTTGAAATGGTTTCAAACTACTGTCCACTGAAGATTCTTAACTAGCCACTCTGTGTAAAGTGCAGCAGGAGTCCCTCTGTATCACTTTTTTGTGTGCCACATCAGTCTTGACTCCTGGCAAACACCTGGACTAGTTTCTGCAGTTTTCCTGGCAAAATTTTAGATGGTTGTCTTTGCTTTCTTCATAGGACTGAGACAGAACAGGTGACTCAAGTTTACCCAGCAGGCTTTGTGTTCCTGCTTTCTATCCTGGTGTTTTAACTTCAAACTGGTTCTCCTCAGTACCATTAATGCACTTGTAAAGAACTGCCGCAAACAACTTATTTTCAAAAAGCACCTGAAGGTAAAACAAGAGGAACTAGGAAGACATTTCCTGACAGTGAGAACAAACAACCAGTGGAAGTATTTGCCTTCAGAAGTTGCAGGTGTGCCTCACTGGTGCTTTTAAGAAGAGACTGGTCAGCCATTTGTCTGAAATGGTATAGGGTATCTTGCTTGGGCAGCAAGTTGGACTAGATGACCTCCAAGGTCCTTTCCAACTCTAATGATGTTCTGTGTTCTATGTTCATTTCCCCTACATTCCCAAGCTCATCATCATTCTCCCTGCTCTAATGGATGGGATGTAACTTTGCAATTACATCTTAAACCCTGGATAGTTTAGGAGTTTTACAATACTGTACTTAAAGTTAGTCTTTCCTTGCATCATCATGAATCCCCATATGCGAAGTTGAAAGTCAACCAAGGGAATCTTTTTATTTCAACCTCTAATAAACAGCTAGCTAGAACAACTCTTGTTATTATGGGATTGAGAATATGGAACTGCTTCAAGAGGCACATTTTAATGCTTCTTTGCTGGAGTTCAATGGCCAACAGATGTCTCATTTTCTTCATTGCTTTAATGTAACTGCTGTAGGAATAAGTCTATTTGCATAATTTTATTTTGTAAATGAATCTGATTATGTTTAACAGTATTAATGTTACTTTTTAAAATTTAAGGAAGTGATTTGAATATTTTATACAGTTATACTTCTCCAGTCTGATTTGGGCAGGTGATACTATTGCACTCCCTAAGGCTGAACAGAAGAGCAATCTGGAGGTCCTCCTAGAATTATTGCTTTGGATTGAGGAGCAGATAACAGCTATGACCAGGAGAACCTTATATAGATTCATCTTGTGCACAAATTACTCCCTTTCCTGGACTGGGAGTGCATTGCTCAGAGCCACTCATGCCTTGATCACATCCTATTTGGACTACTTCAATGCACTCTACATAGGAGTATTGTTGAAGACTACCTGAAAGCTACTAGTCCACAGTTTTGGGCACCCATTGGTTTACACACTTGTTGCATGAGTTTCACTGGCTTCAAGTTTCTTTCCAGGTGCAATTCAAGATATTGGTTGTCCCATTTACAGGTCTACATAGCACAGTACCAGATTATTTAAAGAACTATCTCTCCTTGAGAGTAACTGCCCAGCTCACCAGGGTAAATAAGGTAGGCATACTCCATATCCCATCCTTTAAATGCTGTCATCTAGTGTGACCTATGAAACATGTCTTTACCATGGGTGCTTCTACCTTGTGGAACACCCCCTTTCTGGCTATCTGGCAGGCTCCCACCCTTCAGCAGCTTCCCTGAAGGCCATAAAGAGATAACTTTTCACATAGGAGCTTGGGTAGAAGTGATGTGAGTCTCAGGATAGTTGTTCAGCATCCTATTAAGATGACTGAGGCATTGGGTTTCTAATTTTAATTTAATGGTGCTATGGCTTTGTAGTTTTATTGTTCTTGTGAACTGCCCAGAATTGTCCCTTAAGATAGGTGGCTATACAAATAAAAACAACAAAAAATCCTTCCCAATGACAGTTTCACACGTTTAGCTGTTAGACTCCATTAGCAACGCCTTAATATAAAAACAAAGAGGAATGAAAAGAATGCAATCACATTAGTTCTATTGTTAATTGCTTGTGAACAACAAGTGAATAATGACATGTGCTTTATTGGAATAGAATAAAGAAGTGATTCAAAGCTCTTTTTGTTATGGTTTCTTAGTAGGAAGATTATGTTCTTACCCAGGTCTTTGCAGTCCTAAACATTCTCAGTGAAAGCCAGATTTTTTTTTTCATGTTTGGCCTTTTTTAGCTAGAGATCACAGGAAAATGAAGGCAAATATAGTTGTGTAGATTAATACCCTCCCAGCCAACCAGCAGGCAACTAAAGAGATGGGCAGAAAGCTTAGTGTAGCTTTCAAGTTCCAGTTCAGAAAGCACAAGGAAAAAAGTACAATCCAGATCAGTATTCAATAAGTCAATCTAAAGTTCCAGCCCTAATTCAAGACATCTAGCAATGGGAGCAATTAATTACAGAAGTTATTTCTAGTACTCTAATTCCCAGATACGGAGTTGTTTATAAAACTCTTTGAGCTTTCATCCCCGCAAAATGTCCATACATATAGATTAACCTAAAATTCTGGACTAGTGAGCCTTTTCCTTTAATACTTTTTTGCAGTGTTGTTATTCCATAAGAATGGAGATAATTTTCAGTGAAAATCTGAGGCCACAGACCTTATGTTTGTAGGGGATTATTCTTGTTAGCTTGCTGTTCTGGGCTCTGGAACAATGATTCCATCTGTTTCCAAAGCTGCTCTTGACAGGAACGCCTATGAAACAGTCAACTTTCTCTTTTCACAGCACTGCAGCAAGTGGGAACATTGCCTTTGGCCTATAATTACTCTATTTTAAACATCTTTTCCTCATATAATTTCACTCTTCCCAAGAAGGAAAGAGACAGGCAAAAACATGGCATGGAAGAATACTTTAAGTATCTCAAGGTCCAGTTCCTTGTTAGAATCAGAAGGTTTTTCTAGCCACTGTCATAATTACAGCCCTGAACTGGGGCCATGGACAAATACCTTCTGTTAATGACTGAAGGCCAAAGAGGGTCATATAAATAAGTACATGGGAGGATATCTTCTGTATATTTGAGCGTTATAAAATATTAGCTACATTCTCAACTACTGAAATAAGAAATTTGTAAATCAGTTGAAGGGGAGGATTAAGTTTTTGATAAGTTTTGCTATGAAATGTTGTAAAGTTAATGAATACCCATTAAGATAAGCAATATCAGAATAATTTCCCTGGTTTAATGTTAAGGAATTAATGTGTGGTGTGGGTATGCTTATTAAAATCTTAATTTCTGGAAAATAAATATATAGCAATCTTTTGTAGAGAGCACTGTTGTCTGTTTCATCCATTGCCAATTAGGTGGTATGGAGCCAAGTGAGGGGAAAAATCTGAGATCACTAGATTTGAATCCTAAAATAACCTGACAGGTCATTAGAGGATGGTAGCTATGTGATTTTAACCTAATACATAAAAGAGGAATATGGTGATATTCATTTTTGAACATAACATAGCATGACAATATATGACATATATTGTACAGTACTATCAACTTATTACAAGATTTCTGACCCTTCATAACACAAATTGAAATTTGCCCATAGTAGGTAATTTAATTCAGAAAAACTAATGAAGCTTTAGCTTTCTGCAGAGGTTATCCCAGTTAGTTTTGGAAGGTAAAGACTGATTCATCTGTCCCTAAGCCCCAACATAAAAGTAGCTGATTATCCCTGTAGCAGCGATAGAAAAGAAGAAGAACAGCCTTCAAGTAATGGGGAGTTTTTAGTGATCCAATCTAGAACATCAGTAACAAACAAATTTTGCATGATATCAGCATAAAGAAAATCACAGCTGGATAAAAGCCATCACTTCATGTTTTGGGAAAATGCCATAGCTTTAAGGAATCAATTTAGTAAAATTAAACTGCCTTTTTTGCTTACAGGGAACTCTAAAAAAAGTAAAACTGTGTCAATGAAAAGGTCTTTTGCCCCCTGATTGCAGGCAGTCCAAAGCATTCTTTTCAAATTATTTTGAGAAAATCCATCACATTCATTTCCAAGGGGGAATGAATGCAAGGGTAGTTATGGGGTATAGTATAGGAGCATCGAGCAATCAATGACTTTGAGCTCATCTGAACTATGCTTAAACAAAAGTTCTGATTATCCTCTAGAGCAGAGGTCTCTAAACCTGGAGAAGGCTGGCTGAGCAGTTCTAGAAGATGAAATCCATAAGTCTTAATGGTGCCAAGTTTGGAGACCCCTGTTCTAGAATGAATATCAATTGTCCTTTAGACTCCTAACTTCTTGAATAGATTTGGTATTATAATTTGATTTAGCATCAGAAAGCCTTCCTTTTGTGAGCAGAGGTTCTCAAAGCAAAAGAGAGGCTCTATGGTATTCTAGTGTCATGGATTGGTCTCTATTTTCTACCAAGGTGCTAAATGGACATCTTCATGTTTCTCAGAGGAGTGATTTGACTGAGATGGTAGCCTTGGTCACAAAGGAAGCTGCATTCATTTTTCAAGATCTACAGAAGAACAATCCCTATTAGTTTAATTGTAGCAAATAGAGTAGTATATCTTGGAGTTTCAGAGAAGAGCTTTTTCTGAATTTATTTGAGGGACTTTCTCTTCCTAGTTATGTCTACACATCTCAGTATAGATATGGCAGGAGAGGCAGGGTCTGGGTGCTATCTATTTGGGTAGTGTGCAGTAGGGTACCCCAAGACTCTGTCTTAGGCCCAGTAATCATCAATACCTTCATCAATGATTTAGAGTAGGGGATAGAAGGGCAACTCATTAAATTTGCACATGACACCAAGCTGGCAAGAATAGCCAACAGTCCAGAAGGCAGGCTCAAGAAGAAGGATCTTGACAGACTTGAGCACTTGACCCTATATAAGAAAATGAAATGCAATAGAAGATTAAGGTTCTACATTTAGACAAGAAAAACCAAATACAGAGGTATAGAATATGTGATATCCAGCTCAATAGTAGTAACTGTGAGAAGGATCATGGAATCCTAATGAACAATCACTTAAATATGACCCAGGAGTGTTTTGCAGCAGTCAAAAAAAAAAGCCAATGCAGTCCTAGACTAGTCAATGCAGTTCTGGATTGCATTAACAAAGGAATAGAATCAAGATAACACAAAGTATTAATACCTCTTTATGATAACTCGGTAAGACAACACTTGGAATATTGCATCCAGTTTTGGTCACCACAATATAAAAAAGAAGTGGAGACTCTAGAAAGAGTGCAGAAAAGAGGAACAAAGATAATTAGGGGACTGGAAGCTAAAATATTCTCCAAAGCACCAGAAGGCAGGAGAAGCAATGGATAGAAACTAACCAAAGAGAGAATCAGTCTTGAATGAAGGAGAAATTTCCTGACAGAACAATTATTGGAATGACTTGCCTCCAGAAGTTATGAATGCTCCAACACTGGAGGTTTTGAAGAAGAGATTGCACAACATTTGTCTGAAATGGTATAGGTTTCCTGCTTGAGCAGAGGGTTACAGAACTCTAAGATCCTTACTAACTCTGTTATTTTGTTATTCTATTTATTAAGAAATGTCACCTGGCAGGACCTAGAAAGAGAAAGTTTTATGTCATGGTACCCAACCTTTGGAAAATCATCTGTAAACATTAGCTTGGTTGTATGCCCATGTTATATATATCAAATTTACAGTATGACAGGCTTTGTACACAAATAATCAACACTTGTGAATGATAAGCTGAATGGATTTGAGGGAGACACTCCTTCAGCTTGTGAAATGCTAATACAAGGTGAACTGAGCAAGAATAGGGACAAATTCTTGGATAAAAGAGGGCTAACAAACACTCTGAGAAAGAAGTATGGATAGAAATTTCAAAGGTATCACCAGCATGATGGTATGAATGTAGTAGCATTTTTCTCTTTTTAAGTCTTTGCTGAGTATCCATCAGACCTTCCTAGGAGGCCATAAGAATACCAATCAAGTTCCCACTGAATCATCTGAAATTTTAATCTGGCTTTCCCAAAATGCCTCAGAAAAACTAAGATGTTGTTTGAGCATCACAAAAGAGATATTGGATTATTAGTGTTGGTATCCAGCTGCTGAGTGATGTGGCTGTGGAGTAACAACAGCAGTTTGAAAATTCAATTATCTGGATTCCTGCTGTCTCTCTTCTTGCTATGCTTTTCTACAAAAATCACTGGAAATGGATATCTTCATTCTTAAATAGACCAGCATGTTGCCGAAGCTCAGATTTCTCTCTTGTGAGGATCTCAGCAAGGAGCCACATGCATCTCTTTCTACGATGCTCCTTTTCTAGTCTACTGAGGGAGAAGATTTTGGAGAAAGCATGTCAATATAAGGAAACTATTTCTTGCAAGCTGCACAATTGCCCTTATATTTATATCTTTAGTCTGAGAGATTGGGGCAGCTCTCTGTTCTTGTGGCAGTCAGATTCCCCTTCTTCTGATGCCTGCTTTTATTGGTGCTCTTTCTGCAGGTCTCCTTTGTAATATTATTGTAAATGTTATTTATTTATCTAACTAAAAATATCCAAATTTTGATCAAAAATATGACCAATAAAATAGGACAACAAACAATAAAGTATAATAAAGTTATTTATTTAAATTCACAGAGACCCCCAAAATTTGCAGACAGAATCACATTCTCTCTCTGGGCTAAATGTAAAAAAGTTGGGGATCAGCTTAGCCTCTGGCAGGACAATGTCTTTCCATAATAAGAGAAGAAGGCCTTTTTCACTTGTCTGCTCAATGTATTCTTCTTGGTGTATAGCACAAGGTTGAATCACTTGTTAGATCTTGATACTCAGGAAGCCCAAGGATGGAGTGCTGGGGGTTCGCAGGGGTTCAGGAGAGCCCCTGGCTAAGATTCTGTGCAGTTCAGAGAACCCTCAAATCCCACTCCTGTCTGGCTCTGACCACCTTGCCCCTCCCCTCCTAGGAGTCCCCACACAACCTGTTTTGGTTGCAGGTAAGTGCAAAGGGCACTTGGAGGCTCAGGGAGGGCAAAAGATGGGCCTCTTGGAAGTTTGGGAAGGCCGGAAATTGACCTGTTTCCAGCTTCCAGAGAGCCCCCGAAGCCCGTGGAGGCCATTTTTGCCCTCCTGGAGGCTTGTAGAAAGCCTCCAGAGCCCAGGGAGAGCACAAATGCCCCCCCCCCCAGCTGTGATGCAGGAGGCCGACTAGGCCATGCCCATCATGGCCATGCCCACCAAGGAACCGGGCAGAGAACCCTTTGCTAAAATGTTTGAAGCCCACCCCTGAGGAAGCCCTGTACAAGGAGTCACTCCTTGAATTCCAAGATCTCAAACCATCTAAAGGTTGATACGTCGTGGCCATATTGACCCATGTTGCTAGTCAATGGAAGTGGAAGAATGATTATTTTGCTGATGGAGATATCACTTATGGCCAGATGTTATGTCTCTTGGTAATCTGGCAAAGCCAAATTTTAGGAAGAACATGACTGTGGGAGGAAGACCTATTATCCCAGCAACATATGCACAATCAGGATGTCTGAACCAAAACAGATTAGATCAAAATGTGAACCATCCTAAAAGCTTTCATAAAAGGTTTGAAGGTTTGTAGGAACAGAGACGTGAGAAATGTGTCTGCTGAAATTGAGGCATTTGTAGATAAAGTCTTGATGTTAAACTGTTGTGGGAGGGGAGGAAGAAGAGGGGAAGGTTCTGAATTCTCCTCACAAGAAATAATTTATCAGGGTTTTCATTCACACTATTTCAGGGAGGACAGTTTAAGCAATGTGTTAGAAGATTGTTGCCAAGCAGTGGCAACATCTGTCTTGCTATTTCTCAGAAGTGTTTTTCTCCTATAAAAGAGGCTTCATTTTTTTGTGCTGTGTTTTTGGAAAGCTTAAGATTGCCTTTCAAATGTATTTTGACTGGATTTTCAAGTTTAATTTATTGCTGGAAGGTGCTTGTGCTAACAAAGAACCTTCTCTGGCTGCCCATATTTCCCTGTTTAAAAAGCCAAAGGGGGGAAATTTCCCTTGTCATATCTTCCATTGGGAAATTAATTGATGTGTGGGATGTGGACCAGCTGAAAAAGTGCCAGAGATTTTTTTTTTTCTACACAGCACTAGTATTTAAGTTCTTTGCCATTAAGAATGTGCTTCCAGATAGTTTATAGTTAGTTAGGAATTGGGAGCTGTCCCCTTAAGGGAATTCATCATGGTAAATGTAGTTAAGGTATCCTGGGAAATGTAGTCCATGTCATGTGATCACATCTGTAATCCTGATTGGTCACTGAATTGACCCTTGGTGGGTTGGGGGAGGTTTCTTCACTCTTGCCTGAACCCCAGTGGCGTGCTGGTGACTCACCTCCTTGATCCTTCATTATGGGGCTAAAAAGAGCACTATCCTTTTACTCTATGAGTCCAGCTATGCAAAGATTTGGACATTGAGATGAATCTTGACGTAACCGTGAATTACATATGAGGATACCTGATGAACCAATAAAGAATCTTTGTATGGATGCTTTGTAGAGTTATCTATCTGCCTTTATACATTCAATCAGTGATATAAAGGACAGAATAAAGAAAATCTCCTTAAAACAGAAATTGTATGTATTTTGGTGAAATCTGAAAGAGTACAGTATTTCATATTTGCTTGAAAAATGTTTGATTCAAGGTCTTTCCCATTGCTACCTTATGCTCATCTACTATTGTCATCCACTCCTTGTCACATTACAGACGATAGCAACAACAGTACACGAAAGCAGGCATTTAAAACAATTTTTGTTCATAATAATTCTCTGGTTTGCATGCTTATCTTTCAGCTGTTTTTCATTCTTCTTGCTACGGTCTTTACTGTGATATATAACATATTCGTCATAATGATTTTCCTCTATCCCCAAACAGGCTCATTCAAAAATCTATACCTTTTCATGTAGAACATGAAGGAGAAACCATCCCTGAAATTCTCTTTAGTTCTGCCAAAGAAGAGTAAAAAAAAATCCTGAGCACTTACCTTCCTGGAAACCTATAGATTTCTTGATTTAGGCCAATTGACATCAAACACTAGGCAGTGACATCCTTTTGATGCAACCCCTGAAATTAGTGATGTACAGCATCCCCGGGACAGAGAATTAGCAACAGTAATGCATTTGTCTGCTGTCTCCCTCCCAACTTCTTCTAGAAATAAATACACTACTGTGTGTTCTCTGAATTATGTTCTCTAACATTCTTCCACATCATCCTTAGGACCCATAGAAAGTTTCATGTTTGAAAAAGACATGCACTTCACAGGGGTGGGCTTCAAAAATTTTAGCAACAGGTTCTCTGCCTGGTTGTTGGGTGAGCGTGGCCATGGTTGACCTGGCCTAGTCGGCCTCCTGCACCATAGTGGGGGAGTCATTTTTGCCCTCCCCAGGCTCTGTAGGTTTTTCTCAAGCCTCTGGGAGGGTGAAAATGCCCTCCCCGGGGTCCAGAGGTTCTCTGGAGTCTGGAAACGAGCCCATTTCTGGCCTTCCTGAACGTCCAGGGGGCCTGTTTTTCATTCTCCCTGAGCCTCCATGCGCGTCCTGCACTTACCTGCATCCAAAACGGGTTGTTTGGGGATTCCTGGGAAGGAAGGGGTGGGCAGGGCCAGCCAGGAATGGGATTTGGGGGTTCTCTGAACTGCACAGAATCTTAACTGGGGGGCTCTCCTGAACCCCTGTGAACCCCCAGAAGCCCATCCCTGGCACTTCATCTTTAAACACAAAAGTGATTATGCAGTCCTGGTCTGGAAATCAGGAGTCAATGGAGCCACTGGAAGTTTGAATAACTGTGGGTGTTATTTTATGACATTGATCAGAGTTTTCTATCTGGTTTTGGCAGCATTTGTCTTCCAAGCCAGAGGACACTTTGTAGCACAGGGCTCACCTTAGAACCTAGAGATATTCCAATGGTGTGCAAAACAGCTATGTGCACTTTTGCATAAAGAATTCCTCTGGCGACAGCTGTCCGATAGAATTACCTCTTCTCTGTGATATTTGCAATCCCATAGGTTTCAGACCTATTCTCAAGTCATATTTTTATGTTGGCTTTCCCAGCCATTGTGGTCTGTCAATATTTTCCCTTGTTTGTTTTCCCACTTTCCCCCACCAATGGATTGTTCTTGTTCATTTTTGCTCTGTTGTTATCCTGCTCTTATCCTTTAAATAATTCACTGCAACTAAAACTGTATACCGGGTGCACAAGCAAAACCCTCCAGGAGGGGCTGGTTGGCAACCCTACTTGTGTCAGTCTTTTTCAGAGTCTCTTTCATCCTGTATAGTGATCCATATGGATGATCTGCTTGTTGTTGAGGAGTAGACAATTAAGATTCCCTTTTGCCATTCAAATCTAGCTGGTCTTTAGGTGGTACCCAGATGGAATCCAAGAACAGGAAATCTAAATTTTCTGGCTCTGACAAAAAATAGCTCTGTCATTGTTTACACTCATGAGTTATCCTTGTCTAAACATGGGATTGCTTATTTGAAATAAAAGAAGTGTTTCTTCTGTTTTCTCTTCATCATTTAGCACTCTGAAGGAAAAAAATAAAGTCAAAGCAGTAGCATCTTGTGTACCTTGGATCATAGGAATGTATATTACTACAATAGTCCAAACTCCTCTTCTATCTGCACTAAGCACATTATTCTAAATGAAGTTTCTTACATCTCTAGAAAACACTGAGCAAGCAGATCTATGAGCTCAATGATGATGCAGAACTGATTGCTCACCCGGCTTTAATTCATCTGAGAGAGCCAATTCACAGCTTTCGAAGAGGAAAAAAACCCCGAGGTTCTTTTATATACTTCCCTTAGTGACGCATAACATGTTTTGGCATATGGATGCCTTTGGATTAATTCTTGTAAAATATTCCATTTTTTAATTTGTGCTTCCTTGGATGTCACTCTGGCAATCCTCTCTGGCTGTGTCAAGAGGCAAAATTTAATAGCTAACAGCTGCAGATCCAAGCTGACTCAGTAGAGAAGAAAGAACAGAAAAGAAAGCAATGAATATGAGAGAAGCTTTTGTTTCCCCATAGCACAATGCCTCAAACAGTAAATAGACTTTAGCCAGAACAATAATTACTTTCCAGCATTGATAGAGCAAAGTGAAATGATCATAAAAGGTACACAAAGAATGCAAAGAAACATTGCAGTTGTTCTTCTCCATGTGGTCATAAGAGATGAGGCTGTTCCTCTTACCTGGAATGGGACAACTTGCCCCAGTCAATTTGCTGTGGCCAACTTTCCTCGGCCAACTCACCATAGCACACTCATTGTGGGACAACTTGCTGCAGGACAATTTAACAATGCAATTTAATTATTTAAAACAAATAAAAATATTTTAATTGTTGCCATTCACATTTCATTCTGTCTTTCCTTTTGCATCCTTTCTTTAATGATGCTATTCCACCATTTTTTTCATATTAGTGTAACTCTTCTCCTGCAGTGAGTTATCCCACCATGAGTTGGCTGTGGTGAGTTGGCTGCGATGAATTGTCATAGACAATTACCCTCATTTTTGCTTTCATTTCTGTCCTAACCTTACATCAGCTTTGTTTTCAAACTCTTAAAGAGATTTGAAGAGAGACTGGTATCCCAAGATATTGTCAAAAGAATAATTTGGGGTTCCAACTTGAGCTTGGGCTGCGCAAGAATAAACAAAAGTGAGATCCAGACAGCTGTGAGAAAGAAGAAATATTTATTTCTAAAAGCAAAACAGTTTGCCTGCAGAGAAATGGGGATAGCAGCAGATTTTTATAGGGGAAGCTTGTCCAGTGTGAAGTGTCTACATGCCGATTCTAGGGTTGCACTTGAGGGATGTGTGTGTGTAGCTATGTTTATTCTTGTGAACATGCACTTTCTCTGGGAGACCTAATTTAATTAATTCTGTTTGTGTTTATGACAACATTTGGAGGAAGGGTCTTCATTAGTAATGACAGTAACATTAACAGAATAACAGAGATGGAAGGGATCTTGGAGATCTTCTAGTTCAAATAGGAACCCTATACCATTTCAGGTAAATGGTTGTCCAATGTCTTTTTAAAAACCTCCAGTGTAACTTCTGGAAACAAATCGTTCAATCATTTAGCCAGTGAGAAGGTATGTGGCAATCAACACCTGTGCCATATACATGGATGAAATCTGTCTATATACTGACCTTTGTATATGATCCTTTCTTAGGCTTATGATTAATTGTTCTGTCAGGAAATTTCTCCTTAGTTCTAGGTTGCTTCTCTCCTTGATTAATTTCTATCCATTTTTACAGTCCCCTCACATTCTGGACATAAATTGTTTTAACTCCTATCCTCAAAGCGACACTATAGAGCACTGCACACCAGAACAACTAGACACAAGGACATTTTTCCCCAAACACCATCACTCTGCTAAACAAATAATCTCCTCAACACTGACCAACTATTTACATAGTCTGCACTACTATTACTATTAACCTTCTTATCACTTCCTATCACTTCCTATCACCCATCCCCTCCCACTTGTGACTGTATGACTGTAACTTTGTCACTTGTATCCTTATTATTTATATTGACTGTTTCCTAGTATGATTTGATTGCTTATTGTACCCTATGACTATTATTAAGTGTTGCACCTTATGATTCTTGACTCTTGACGAATGTATCTTTCCTTTTATGTACACTGAGAGCATTTGCACCAAGACAAATTCCTTGTGTGTCCAATCATATTTGGCCAACAAAGAATTCTATTCTATTCTATTTTTTCTTGTCCTGCCTTCAGGTGTTTTGGAGAATAGGTTGTCCCCCTCTTCTTTGTGGCAGACCCTTAGATATTGAAACACTGCTGTCCTGTCACCCTTAGTCCCTCTTTTCATTAAACTAGATATGCTTAATTCCTTCCCCAATTATCCTTCTTCACGTTGATTTGTTTTGCTTTGCTTTTGTTTTCATCATTGATTGTAGCTCACATTTAGAAAATTCCACAGTGCTTTAGAGCAGTTATAATTCGATGATATTGTGTATTGGGGGGATGGGAGTGGGGATTGGATGGGAAACAATGATGGGGAAATTAAAAGTTAAGGAAAAGAAGAACAAGTTGCTCAGGGAAAACAAGTGTCTGGTTCAGATCATATATGATATAATTCACATTGAAGTTCTTTTTCTTTTTTTCCTTCATGCCTTATCACTGTGTCAAAAGAAAAGTCAGTCTTTTCGTTCTTATTTTTTTCACAGTGACTTGCAGACAACATAATTAAAATATAGCAAGTGTCTACTACTTATGAACAGCTAGTGACAATGCTTGAAATGGAGAATTTTATCTCCTCTACACTTAAGGGGTTGTTCTGCTTTCAATCTCTCTCTCTCTCTCTCTCTCTCTCTCTCTCTCCACACACACACACACACACACACACACACACACACACACACACACAGAAGGTGGAAGCAAAAGATCTTTTAAAAGTTGCAGAATTCCCCAAAGCCCTTTATGCTTGAAGGTGTGAAGCAGTTTGCTGTCCACACTTTCTTCCTTCCCACACGAGGTGTTACCACCACCAAATTATAGCAAGTTATGCAATCTTTGACATTTCTGCAAAGATGTCTCTCACAAAATCCAGAATCTCATTTTTCTTTCTCCTTTGCCTTCACACCAGAAGACGATGCTAAAAAAACACAAACAAGATCTATGGAGAGACCACAGAGTAAGTAAAAAAAATGTTATTCAATTACTCATTTAAACATAATCATTTAATTGTCTGTATCACTGAGCATTTTTCCAAATTCTTAGCTGAAGCACTTCAACTCCTGACATCCTACAACTGAAGCTAATTTTTATTTATAACTCCTTAAGCTCTTTTCCTAGTATCTTTTCTTGTTGCAGAAATCTTAAAAGACACTCCTGAAGTGGAAATCATCAAAGGCAATGAACAATCAATTGTTTGCCTTACAACATGCAGCAATAGCATCATTTCTTCCACAGATCGAAGGTAGAAAGCCAAAGGGAAGTTGATTTTCTCTGCTTAGATTATATGAATTCATCATGGGGGTTTCCACAGGGCTGCCTCACCTCATTCCTGAATTTAGGAGGGCACACTGGAATTGTGCTCCCTAACCATATCTCAATGTACATGCTAGTTCTGCTCCTTTTAGCTCAGATGTTGCCGAACGACTATTGCCAAGAGTCCTAGTCAGCATGGCCAATGAGGAAGAATGTAGGAGTTGTCATTAAGCACCACCTAGAGGTTAACAACTTCTCCTTCCGGGGCTACTTTGTGCCTGAAATATATTTATGTTTGAACTCTTTACCTCCTATTTGAACTTCATGCACCATCTTCATTGCTTTTTCTCTACCTGGTACTAAAAAAATTTGATTGATAGGGATTAGCCCTGTTAGTAAAATAAAATGGCAATACGTACATTTAAGAATTGTCTTAAAAGTTGCTGCTGTTTTATTTATATTTCTTGGCCACCTTATCTATATATATAGCACAATGGAATGCTGTAACTCTAAGAGCAGAAGGGTAGGCATTGGAATCTAAAAAGGGTCATTGGGAGGTGATGGGCCTGTGAATTACTTCTCTTTATTACAGGTCACCAAGACAATGCATGAGAATTGAGAATAGAATAGAATACTTTATTGGCCAAGTGTGATTGGACACACAAGGAATTTGTCTTGGTAAAAATAGCACAGACTTTCACTGGTTTGTGGCTCTGTATTATGAATCAGAAAAAGATGCAGCATGGAATGCCAATCATGGAAGATCCAAAGTTGGAAGGCTTCCCTGAAGAGCCCAGCCCTAAGGGTAAAGATATTGAGAGATCCAATCCAAAGTTTCAAATGGTAGAAACAGAGATAGAGTGGAGCCAAATGAGAGCTGAGGAGCTAAGAGCCTTCAACAAAGCTGGGATTTTGAGGGAATAAAGACTGAAGTTGATGGTGGTTTATTCTCTCAATTTACTGTTTGGCTTCCAAAAGTTTTGTTACCAGGCTAGGTAACATCATTAACAGTACTTCAGTTGAAGTATCTTGTTTTAGTTCTCTGCTTTTATATGGTCTTGTGTGGTTTACATGTTGGGTTGGCCATGTGATTGACAGATCACATGATGCAAGGATCAACAAGGGGGGAGTCATGCTGGTTGGAGGTCATGTGAGGACCAGGTGATCACCCTGGTTGGGGAGGTCACATGAGGCCATGTGATATATTGGTCATGGCATGCAAAAGTCACCTGGAGGAGAGGTCACCTGGCTGGAGGTTATGTGAGGTGGTAGAATAAAGACCCTTGTTTTTACCAATTTGGCAGAGACACTTTTCTTTAAGGGGGTCCTAATAAGTATCTTGTCTTTACAACTGGACTTAGATTGTCAAATAATTGAATGCAGTTCAGAGGCCATCCTATTCTGGCATATTTTTGTCTTTCTATTGTATTATATTTGTCTTTTGTAATCTTACATAATCACTACAAGAGGAACAAAAAAAAGAATAAACAACACCTAGATAAAAGGTCCCCCAAAGTGTTCCTTTTTTGGGTACTTTGCCATATTGCTGCACCAAAGTACTTATGAGAAAAAGATGTGTGCAGATGTTGGTGAGGGAGAGTCAGTGAGGTTCATGAGTTCTGGTTTCTAAGAATCTAAAGGTTTAGGTGCTAATTGAGGCTAATAAGTTGGCATAGACTAAGCTGAGGATTTACTCCATTTCTAAGAATTTGCTGCACTTCTGCTTAGATAGTAAGCAGAGTTGGAGCGCTTTTGGCTCTGCATTGTAGTAATCCAGAAGCAAGTCCATTTTAAGGTCAATCTGCCAAGGGCAAATTATATAAATATTGTTGACAAGAGGAATGAAGTGTAAATTAGGATTATTAAGAAATACTGGCAATAAAGACATCATGCCCTGCATGAGAGAGAAACATCTCAATATTAATAGCATCAGATGTTCAAGGACACTTCTGTTTATACTCAAGTCTCCATGAAAACATAATAGTAGCTATGAGAACATAATCCAAAATCCACAGAAGCAATAACTTTATCAGGCTAATCATAGATTTATAAGCTTTCATTGGCCAAGAACTCTCCAATAAAGAAAGCTGATTCAATTCCAGGAGGGGTGAAGATGGGAAAATGACTGTTACTTGAGCCAGGCAATTTTCATAGACATCATTCTGAAAAAAGAATATCCAGAGATAAAAGTGAATAGATAATTAGATAATTGATACTGGGCTGTTCCACATTTTTGGGAAGAGGACATTGATAAGTATGAGATCTATAAAGATATTAAATGAGTAGAATAGGTTGCCTGTCCATCTTGGTTACAAAAACCCACTTGTTTTACATTGTGCTTACTTGTGTTTATGTAACAAAGAAATTAATACATACAAGAGTTTTTTTTTCCATCCAGCTTGTTGCAAGGTCTGATACTAATCAGGACTGAGAGTGAGATACTGGCTCAAGCTCACTCACCAGGCTTCTATGCCAAAAGGAGGACTAAAATCTTGGTCTTCCCATTCCAATTGTACCACATTAACCTTTATACTATACCAGCATTCATAGAAGAATCAGTATTTGTTTGCTGTTGGAATGATATCTTACTTCTCCAAACTCCAAACCCACACTTATATGGAGGCTTCCCTTTCACTTCCCTTCACCCTCATTCTTTAGCCTAGTAACTGGCCCAGTCAATAACAATAGTGTTTAGACTTATATACAGCTTCACAGTGCTTTACAGCCTTCTCTAAGTGGTTTACAGAGTCAGGATATTGTCCCCAACAATCTGGGTCCTCGTTTTACTGACTTTGGAAGGAGGGAAGTCTGAATCAACCTTGAGCCTAGGGGATTCGAACTGCCAAATTGCATGCAGCCAACAGTCAGCAGAAGTAGCCTGTCTTACTACAATCTAACCACTGCACCACCGTGGCTCTTCTGCAATGAGTCCACAATGATGTGTACTTAACCTTGACAATGATGTGTACTTGAACTTGACAGCTTAACCACTATATTAGATAGGCCAACCTTAATACAATGGATATTTCAATAATCCTATGCATGAAGCTATTTGTCCATCCAGCATTGGAAGTTTTATTTTCCTACAATAACTGAGATTTCCAACTTGTAACTGGGCTTTTGGTATGGTCTTCCCTGAACAAGGTATTTAAAAAATATGTTGTTGTTTTTTTCCAGAGGGATATAGTCTTCAGCCTCATTTTGGATCCCAATATTGCCTGGATCAAGATGGAACCAGAAAAATGGGATCTAAATCAAGTCTGAATGAGCCAGTTAAGAAATGCCTATTTCAAATTATGCTGAAGGATCTCACCTGTCATTTGTCTAAGTCATAAAAGCTACAGGGAGAAGCTGAAACCATGTAAAATTGCATGGATAACTGAGTGGATGTGGAAAAGTCATCATTTTTTATATAGTTTTCTGGCCTAATGAAATTTAACTGGCCAGATGATTGTTTTAAAATATGAAAATGAAGACTATAATTCAACTCTTGGTTATTCATATGCATCTCCCCTCTAACCTTTGCATAAAAACTGTAGAACTGCACTCAAAGTATGTGGAGCATTTTGCCTATAAATGTCCTTTATAAATGATTAATTGTGGCAGAAACAGAAAGAACCAAGGGTAGAGCTGCTGGGGGAAAGTAGTCTGTTTGCAAAGCTTCTGATCTTGCTTGTAATGATTATAGCTAATGATTGTGTTTCTTAGAGCAAAGACTTATTTAATGATTGCTGACTCACTATCTATAATTGTTATTAATTAAGATACATAATAAAGTATGTGAACAGTTCAATTTCCTTGGTTTGAAGCTGTGTTGTAATCAAAAATGGCAAATTGGTTTGTTGGGGGCAAAGAGTTAAATTGATATAAAAATCTTTTCTGGCTTCTTTTCTACGGTTAGTTAATTAGCATAATCCTAATCCATCTAGTAGTTACCCAGCAGCTATAATATTAATATAACAAGAAAAGCAATAAAATGCATTAATAAGCAGCCCAGAGAAAGATGCTATAAAAATATAAGGGCCATAATCAAAGTCTAAATTGTGTATTTGATAAGGGGGAAAAAACCCTGTATAAATGCTAGCAAGAAGACTTTAAAAAAATCAGTGTTAACAATTTTGCACAAGGGCTTTCTGGCTGCATATTTGCTATTTATTTATTAATGTATCAAAATATCATACTTTTCCTTTAGGAGATCCTCCTGTTCTTCCTAATTGTACTATAATAACCCAGTGAGATAGGATGGGTGTCTGGCTCAAGGAAGGCTGGCTTGATAGCACTCTATAAGCTTCTAGTGCAAAGAGTAGAGTTGAACCCAGATTCCCCAAAGTACCAATATAAAATATTAATCACTATCCAAAACTGACTGTTACGGTTAATGTGTCTCTTTCTCTCTCTCTCTGTGTGTGTCTCTCTGTCTTTTATTGAAGAAAATCATTTTATAAAATTAAAAGCTACCCAAAAAATTAAAAAAGAAAAAGAAATAGAAAGGGAAACAGAAATGATAGAAAAATAGAAGAAAAAGTTAAGAGTAGAGATCAAGAAAAGAGAAAGAAAAAAACAATATTTAAAGAGTCTTCCAATCTTTGTAGCAGTTGCAAATATAATTAATATTGTTTTGTCCCTGTATATTATACAATGTAACGTACTTCTTCCCAAATACAGCCCATTTTAATCAGCAAATCCAGGTAACACCAGTTCATTTTGAGCAAAAACTCCATAAACGTTTCAAAAAGTTGTTTTTTTTTTATAAAAGTATGTGTCAAGTTTAATGGTAAATCTAGTTGTGCTGACAACACAACTTTTCATTTTTGCTCAATCTTAATTAGTTGTGTTTTAATTATATTGAATATATGTGAACCTCTGGAATTGACAGAATCAGACACTCTATCAACTTCCCTAATAAAGAAATAAATGAGAAGGTTCTCTTCTCCCATATAACAACTCATTTCATTTCATTTGATGAGGGTGGCCCTAAAGGAGGACCTCTGAAAATCATCAAAATGGCTAGGCAACCATGATATTGGATGTTCAGGGCTTTAATGACAAATTTCAACATTTTGAAACAAATTGTAGCCCCTGAGGTATCTTCAGCACGTTGGTCAATTCTACTTAGTAGCCTTGCGGTGCTATTGTGAGGTGCAAACAATCAGAATCATTCATAATGTTCATGGGAGATTTATTCAAGCTTATACAAAGAATCTAGTCAACTAAAGTTCTTCTAAATTGGCACCAGATAAGGATCAATGGAGTTCAGGAGGGGTTGGACTTGGAGCATTTCTGGGAATGCAAGGACTCTACACTGATGACACATTAAATTCTGCCTCCTCTGCTCTACCTGCTGTTCTCCTACAATTATTTGAATAATAATTGGCATTGCAGAATGAAATTTCACACATGCAGCATGCTGTTTCTGCAAGCTACTGGACTGCCTTTCTCACAGAATTGTAAGTTTATTTGTTCTGTTGTGTACCCAATCCATTTTGCATGTCTTAATGGGATGCCAGCTTACTTTGTAATTTTATTTTATTCTATTTTGTATTTTACTTGTATGTCAAACATGTACAAGATAACAAGTATTGGTTGTTCTGACCTAGGCTTCCTTAGAAGGCATAGAACACAATCTTAATCCCGGCAAAACCTCTTTTATTTCCACAGCTGTGAATTACGTTCACTCACACCCGGCCAGGTTTCACAAACAGTCTTTCAGGGGCATGTTTAAAGATCCATCTTATCACACTTGGAATGCGGCCAGAGAACTAATTGCCAGACACAGTGCAAGGTCAAACTTGACACAGAGTCAAACAGGATTTTTCAAAGCTTGAACTGACCAAATGAACTAATTGTTTCCTGCAAAAGCTCATGTCCCGTTTGCTCCTCTTTTATGTCCTATGGGAGGTGCCAATCATCTCTGAGTTGTGGCTTTTGAGTCAACCCTGCTTACTCAATTGTTCTTGTCTTCTGTTAACGCTGCACATGCATAGGCTGGGAACTGGTTCCATAAGCTCTGCCACATCACTGCTGACTGCCAGCCTGCCCAGACCCTATCTCTGCCTCTGATGCAGCACCCTCCTCCAGATCTTCCGCAGCCTCCAGACTGGGCCTAGGTTCCTCCCCAAACTCCTCACTACTGTCCTATTCTGCTGCCAGCTCCATCAGCTGCTGACAGGCCCCAACATAGGTATCAATATAAACATGAATAAAGGAACTAAATACAAATAAATGGGGACAATAAGATACGGACAGTCGGCATGCTGGCGCGCTTATGCACACTCCCTTATAATGCTATTATTTTGATAATAACTTCACGGCAAAAGTAAAGTGTTTTTGGTATGTAGAAATATTCACTGGATAGGTTAGTTTTAATGAGTGTACATTGTGAATTTCATTGACTTTTTTTTAAAAAAAGTGGTCTTAAATATTCATAGAACAGCTTTTTCTTTAATGCTTTCTGACCCAACCTAGTGATGTTCTGTAGCTATTAATGGACTAAATTAGCCTTCTCATGTTTCTGGGCTGAGGCTCATTCCTAGAGACCCATATAAATAGTTTATACAGGTAGCCCTTGAGTTACAACTAGAATTGAGCCCAAAATTTCTGTTGTTAAGTGAGACATTTGTTAAGTGAGTTTTGTCCCATTTTACAATCTTTATGTGATGATCTAGAGCAGGGGTCACCAACCTTTTGGATCTCAGGGACCACCAAATTCATACTTTTAAATCCCGAGGACCACTAATATGATTTTTTTTTAAAAAGCTAATATATTTAATATAATTTTTTATGTTAATGTTACACACACACACACACACACACACACACACACACATAGTATTCAGCTTTGTTCGGGTATTTTCCCACGTCATTGTAGTTGTGCTTTTAAAGTTGTAGTAACGTTTCGGCAGAAGCCTGATGATGGCAGATGAGATTCTGCCGAAACATTGCTACAACTTTAAACATACATATACACACACACATACATACATATATCATACACAAACACACACACACTTACTTATTTAATTATAACAAAAATGTAAATGCTTAATGATAACAAAATAAAATGTTCTGGGCTGGAAGCCTTCCCCCACCTGGCACCTTCCAAAGAGACAGAAGAGCAGGCGGTGTGTGTGTGTGTGTGTGTGTGTGTGTGTGTGTGTGAGCTGAGGGGCCTCGGGGCAACTGCTGCTGGGAGAAGCAGAGGGAGAAAGGGGGCTTTGCTCTCCTTGGGGGGCAGCACCCCTTGGCTGCCACTCCAGGGGCTTCTCAGCAGGCATCTGCCTGCAGAAGGACTGCAGCTCTTGGTGGTTAATTGGGGGAGGGGAGGGGGAGACAGTGGGAGCTCCTTTCAGATCCTGGGTGGAGGATTGAGAGGCTCAGATCTGCAGCTGAGGAAAATCTGGGGAGGGCTCTTCCAGCCTCACCTGGCGATAGGCAAGGAAAGGTGTCCCTGGGGGCACTTCACTCGCTTTAGCACTTCGCTGCCAAACCCAGCCACAGCCAGTGATTATTTCGGGGTGGAGGGGAGAGAGAAAGCATCTCTCGCATTACCAGGGAAGGAAAGGAGACGAAACAAAGCTCATTCTTTCACTGAGACCTACAAAACGGCAATCTACCATGTTCCAGGGGTTATTCAAAATCATCAAATGCTCTACTTGCAGTTCTCGCACCTCCCGGCTCAGGTCCCTGAGATGCAGGGCTCCCACACATGGCGGCGGTGGCGGCAACAACAGTCCCTTCCCCCAGTGCCCATCGTCAGCTCTCCCCATTAGTTTTCTAGCCTTGAATTGTTCCCGGCTCTCTCTCTTTCCTCCCCCCTACCCACATGCAGGCAGGAAAGGGAGACGGAGCCTTGCACAGCTCTCCCCTTTTCCAGCGCTTGCTACCTCTCCCAACATCGAAGCCTCGGAAATGCAGGCAAAGCTGCCACAGCAGTAGCGCCCTGAGTTGCTTGCTTCTCTACTACTGCCTCCTCCTCCTCCTCCTCCAGCACCACTTCCTTCTCTGGGTAGGGCATTTCTTAACTAACCGAGCATGCTAAGGCAACTCAGGACGCTGAAACAAGATTGCGGTGCCCAAGCAAACCTTCTTTGCGGCCCAGTACAAAACGATCCACGGACCGGTACCGGTCCAGGGCCCGGTGGTTGGGGACCACTGACCTAGAGTATATCAGAAATATAACAAAAAACAAAACGTAAAGAAAAGTCCTTTAATGCCTTCAACTTGGCTTCACTGTTTAATTGTTCACAGTGGAGGAGTAAACTATTTTCAAAATAACATTTCAAAGGCAAAAAACACAGTTCACATTCAAAGAGCCGATAACAAAGCAAAAAACAAAAACAAACTGCACTGAATAAAGTTGCTCGACAGATCAGGATAGATAATTGCCAACTTTAGGAAGATAACCAGGTACAGTCCATTGGAAGAACGGCAACCAAGATAAACCTTCTTTAGGAATAAAATACTAATTTGTCTCCCCCGTCTGTTAGCACACAGGTCCAACCTTTTATTCAGGTCTCACACCTGCAACCCATGAAGAACAGGGGTGGGATTCTACTAGTTTGCACCTATTTGCTAGAACTGGTTATTAACATTCTAAGCAGTTAGGAGAACCAGTTGTTAGAAGAAATTAGTGGCCTAATCCTGTTTGAAGGCAGAAAGGAAACATTTTGGTATTGCTTACAGAAACTGCCTCTCAATTAACCCTTATTACATTCTTGGCAGGACTAGACTTCCTGTCTCAGGAATGTCTCTGGAGTTTTTTTCCCCTCCTTTGCTGGTACTTTGTTTGTGTGGAGTGACCATTCAAAGATACAATGGCACTGAAAAAAGTGAGTTATGACCATTTTTCACACTTGTGATTGTTGCATCATCCCCACAGTCATGAGAGACCAGGCGAGGAGATGCGTGCCTCGATGTGAATGATACTGAGTTGGCCACGCCCAGCCAATAACATGACCACCAAGCCATGTTCACCCAGTCACATGACCACCAAGCCATGCCCACCACCTAAGCCACGCCCACAGAACTTGTTAAAAATTTGAATCCTACCCCTGATGAAGAGGATCATGGCCCTCTCCTCCCGAGTAGACCACATCTCTCCGTTATCCTCTCCTCCCTGTGTGCCCTAGGATGGATAGGGCCTGAGCCTGGGTCCTCCTCTGACTGCTCAGCCAGCCTCTGCCCTTCCCCAGCCTCCTCCACAACTTCTGAAGCCACACTTCCACTCCCTGTTGGCTGTTCCTCCTCTTCCTCAAAGTCAGTTTCCACCAAGGGCATGACACTTTACAAGCCACAGTTGTTAAGTGAATCACCCCAGTTTATAAGTGAGTAATGTGGTTGTTAAGTGAATCTGGCTTCCCCATTGATTTTTCTTGTCAAAAGATCACAAAAGGGGATCACGTAATCCCAAGACATTGCAACTGTCATATATATAAATCAGTTGCCAACTGTCTCAATTTTGATCACACGATCATGGGGATGCTACAAAGTCCACAAGTGTGAAAAAGGGTCATAAGCCACTTTTTTTCAGTGCTGTTGTAACCTCTAACTCTAAGCATAATCTTTGAAAAATCTTTCAGGACCAGCTCCTTGCCAAAACTATGGTCACAAGCCACAGTCATCCCCATCTTCAAAAAGGGAGACCCCAGCCTAGTTGAAAATTACAGACCAATCTCTTTATGCTGCATCATCTGTAAAGTCATGGAATCAATTATTAACCAATCCATTATCTTCCACTTAGAGACAAACAACCTACTCTCTAATAAACAATTTGGTTTCAGAAAAAAACTATCCTGTAATCTGCAACTCTTACACTGCAAAAACATATGGACTACACAACTCGATCAGGACAAAGCAATAGACGTAATCTACATAGACTCCTGTAAAGCCTTTGATTCAGTGGTACACGACAAACTACTACTAAAAATAAAATCTTATGGTATCTCTGGACAACTGCATAACTGGATAGAAACATTCCTATCAAACAGACAACAAATGGTCAAAATTGGGAGTGTCTTATCAAATTATGTACCTGTCAATAGTGGTGTCCCCCAAGGCAGTGTTCTAGGACCAACTCTCTTCATACTCTACATAAATGACCTCTGTGATCATATTAAGAGCAACCATGTTCTCTTCACTGATGATGTAAAGCTGTTCAACACCACAGACAATACTGCTACCCTTCAAAAAGACCTCGACTATGTATCAGAATGGTCAAACAAATGGCAACTTCAAATCTCAACAAATAAATGCTCTGTCTTACATATTGGCAAAAAAAAAATCAGAAAATAAAATACAAGCTGAATAGTCAAGACCTTATTGATGATCCAAACTCTGTCAAGGATCTTGGAGTACACATCTCTAATGATCTAAGTGCAAGAGCCCACTGTTTTTATTTATTTTTGATTTCTCAATCACTTACAAGATAATAGGTATAAGTATATACATAGTTATGAATACAAGAAATGGGTACATATAAGAAAAATAAAAGAAACAATAGGACAGGGACGGTAGGCACATTGGTGCGCTTATGCATGCCCCCTACAGACCTCTTAGAAAAGGGGTGAGGTCAATAGTAGACAGTCTAAGGTTAAAGTTTTGCGGGTTTGGGGAAGAAACCACAGAGTCAGGTAGAGTATTCCAGACATTGACCACTCTGTTGCTGAAGTCGTATTTCCTGCAATCAAGTTTGGTGCGGTTAACCTTGAGTTTGTATCTATTGTGTGCTCTTGTGTTGTTATGGTTGAAGCTGAAGTATTCATTGACAGGTAAGTCATTGCAATGTATGATTTTATATACCATACTTAGACCAGACCAAAGACAGTATAATTCAAGGTTTTCTACATCTAGAATTTCAAGTCTGGTGGCATAAGGCATTCTACAATGAGTAGAGGAGTGGAGAACTCTTCTTGTGAAATATTTCTGGACTTTCTCAACTGTGCTAATATCAGATACGTCATGTGGGTTCCAGACTGATGAGTTGTATTCGAGTATTGGTCTAGCAAATGTTTTGTATGCTCTAGTTAGTAGCGTGATATTACCAGAGAAAAAGCTATGTAGGATTAGGTTAACAACTTTTAATGCCTTTTTGGCTATGTAGTTACAGTGGGCTCTAGCCCTTAGATCATTAGAGATGAGTATTCCAAGTCCTTTACAGAGCTTGGATCATCAACAAGGTCTTGACAATTCAGCTTGTATTTTATTTTCTGATTTTTTTTGTCAATATGTAAGACAGAACATTTATTTGTTGAGATTTGAAGTTGCCATTTGTTTGACCATTCTGATACATAGTCAAGATCTTTTTGAAGGGTAGCAGTATTGTCTGTGGTATTGAACCTCCAAGGTCCCTTCTGACTTTGTTAGTCTGACTTCTGATAGATTTCCCCAACTATCCTCTATCCAAGTATCTTCAAACTTGGCAAGTTTAAGACTTGTGGACTTCAACTCCCAGGATTCCTCAGCTAACATGAATGGAGTCGGAATTCTGGGATTGAAGTCCACAAGTCTTAAAGCTGTCAAGTTTGAAGACCCCTGCAGTCTATCCCATTCTCAAAGGGAGTAGTTGAGCTTCTTTCTCTAGAGAAATTGAAACAACTCCAGCTCTTTCTTCTGTTTTATTCCAGGTGAAAACTTTATTTTTTAAAAATTTATTTTTTAAATTTTAATTATGAGAATACAACACAATGCATCCAACTTATCCTTGTTATACATATATACATTTTACTTCATCATTTATAATCTCCTTATTTAAATATTAATTACTATTTAATCTAATCCTAACTACTAATATTTCAACCTTCTCTTCTGCTATACAACCATTGATAAAATTTATACCATGTTTTATAATATTTAGACTCTCCTTTGTCTTTTATTTCTAAAATTAACCTCTCTGATTCTGCACGTCATAATTTTTCTTATTATTTCTGTTTTTGGAGGTATGATTTTATTTTTCCAATATTGTGCAACTTTATTTTTTTATGTCCCTAGGTTTGTCAGAGCAGAGTTTTTAGAACTGCTTCCCAGCTGCACTGTTTATCTGCTCTGCTTTTAACTGGCTTGATGATTTTGTACAGCTTCTATTGATTTTGTTCTAAGCTGCTACAAACTGAAAAGCATGGTAATGCAGATCTAAAATAAATAAAAATAAAGATAAATGGTCCACATCATTTCCTAACCTGGGAGAAACCATAAAATGCTGGGGTTAGGTGAGCTGTTAACTAAAACAAAACCAGTGAAGTGTGAAAACCCAGTAGAAGAGCACTGTTTCAAATCCCATTTCCTGAGTCTCAGCTGCAGGTTTCAAAAGAAATCTGTCTCTAGGTTTGAATTTTGTCCAATTGCTGGCTAGGCAATGCCATGCACCTGCCAAGGCATGACCTAGGATGCATATGTATGGTTTGCTCACTGTCTCTTGCCATATTATAAATGTGCCAGACTTCACACCGTGGAAAGCCGTATTTCATTTATAAAAATTAGGATAGTTTGGCTCAAAAAAGGTTAAAGACGCATAGCATTTTCACACCAGAAAAAGCAACCTTTTATTATGATTAATGTTGTTTATTGTTGTAGTGTAAGCATATGTGAGTATAGATTTGTCAAAAAATAATTACATCGGTAAATATTTGTTTAAAATTCCAGTAGGGAAGAAAACATGCCACTTGTTCGTACACACGGTTCTTACAACTTAATCTTTACATCTCTGCTTAGCATTGTGTTTCCCAATATCAATAGGACAGGGATGGTAGGCACGTTGGTGCACTTATGCATGCCCCCTACAGACCTCTTAGGAAAGGGGTGAGATCAATAGTAGAAAGTCTAAGGTTAAAGTTTTGGGGGTTTGGGGGAGAAACCACAGAGTCAGGTAGAGTATTCCAGACATTGACCACTCTGTTGCTGAAGTCGTATTTCCTGCAATCAAGTTTGGTGTGATTAACCTTGAGTTTGTATCAATTATTTGCTCTTGTGTTGTTATGGTTGAAGCTGAAGTATTCATTGACAGGTAGGACATTGCAATGTATGATTTTATATACTATACTTAGATCGGACCAAAGGCAGCATAGTTCTAGATTTTCTAAGTCTAGAATTTCAAGTCTGGTGGCATAAGGTATTCTGCAACGAGTAGAGGAGTGGAGAACTCTTCCTGTGAAATATTTCTGGACTTTCTCAACTGTGCTAATATCAGATACGTAATGTGGGTTCCAGACTGATGAGCTGTATTCAAGTATTGGTCTTGCAAATGTTTTGTATACTCTAGTTAGTAGTATAATATTACCAGATAAAAAGTTGCATAAGATTAGATTAACAACTCTTAATGCCTTCAAGTTGCCAAATACTGGCTTAAAGATAAGTTCTATTGAGCATAACTGGACTTATCTTATTTCAGGCATCAATATTATATAATAATAATAATAATAATAATAATAATAATAATAATAATAATAATAATAATAATAATAATAATAATAATAATAATAGGACTTAATATGGTTTATATCTGAGAATATATAAAAAGGCACTATCAAGTCCCTACGGTGAATTCCTGAATGGGCTTTAGAAATCTGAACAAGTATTTGGAAGTATTCTAGTTTAGAATTCCAAGAAAACAATATATTAGCCACAGGATATTTCAGGATCTCAATCCTGCCTTTAAAAAAAAAACAATTCCAGTTACATTACATTTTGCAAACTCTGCTCCTGTCATTTCTTCTTACTTTCAAAGTATTCTATTGCTTAGTACAAGCAACTACTGTTTACTACAAGTGCTACCAATCTGCTGGCTACTAAATTTGTTGCTGTCCAGCTATATAAGAATATACGATTTTTAAAGGTAATGTCCTGTCTCATGGATTCATTTGTCAAAGTCTAGTTACTACAGTCATCAATGTCTTAGGAATGCATTCATCTGTCATTTTCATTTATCTTCTTCCAAGGTAGCTGGTTGCATACATTACTCAGGTTGGTACCTTTATTATAGCTTGAATGTAAGATTTGATTTAAATCGTGGTAATTTATGGGGAAAATAGAAACCTGAATCTGTATTAACAAATCTTTATTTTTCAAATTTCCCAATAGCATAAGTGTATGATTAAACTGGGATGATTCTCTCTCTATCTGAACATTCTGGAAAACACTACAACAAGCAATTTTGTAGAACTTTAACTTTTTAATATAGTGATTGGGGGAAAGATGCCAGGTAGTTGTGGTTATTGCTGTATTTTGATGTTGATATTTTACTATATTGCCCTGTTGTTAATTGATTTAAAAGAAACATTTTAAACCAGAGGTCACCAACCTTTTGGACCTCAGAGACCACCAAACTCATAATTTAAATCCCGGGGACCACTAATGTGAATTTTGACTGATGGTGGTTTGCTGACATTGGTGGGAGAGAGAGACAAAGAGAGAGAGAGAGATCTGATCTAACCTCTCTCTCTCTCTCTCTCTCTCTCTCCCTCCCCCCCCCCTCTCTCTCTCACACACACACACATACACAAACACACAGAGGCAGGGGTGGGATTCAAATTTCTTAACAAAAGGTTCTGTGGGCATGGCCTAATTTGTGGGTTTGGCTTAGTGGTCATGTGACTGGCTGGGCATGGCTTGTATGTAAATATTATAAATATTCATATAAATATTGAATTTTTTTTATATAAAAAAGAGCAACTTTTACCCAAAATCAGGCAGAGCAGGTAGGCAGATTGAGTTGCCCACAGAATCACAGATTCACTCAGAGATCTGTGTTTCTGCCATTGGCTAGCTGAATCTGCACTGCGTCAATCCTAAGGAAGGTTCAGCTCTGCTTAAAAGCAGAGCCGAACTTGAAAGCAGAACCTCTGCTTAAAAGCAGAGCTGAAGATCTAAAGATTAACTAGAAAGCAAGAAATGCAATGATTTCCTGCTTTCTAGGTATTCTAAATCTCCCCACACAGCAGAACAGCTGATGGTCAGAAAAAGGAAAAATAGCAAGTTTGCCAGGTAAGGAGTGGGCAGGGAGGGGAGATTTCCCGTGGGTTATGTGAGTGGTGCAGTGTTGTGTTCCTGCACAGCCTGGATTAATTGCTTTGAGGGGTGCTCTGGGGATGACATTTCTCTGCGGATCACCAAAATTTTCTTGCGGACCGCCACTGGGCCATGGCCCACTGGTTGGCGACTGCTGTTTTAAACTACTGCAGGAGAACCAGTAGGCATCAGTCTAGAAACCAGGATACAGTGAGCTCTAGACCTATCTAAGACACAAGCCATTCATCAGTTGCTCTTTCTCAGCCCTTGGGAGAAGGCAACGACAAGTGACTTCTGAAAACTTGCCAAGAAAGCTTCGGGGACTTATCCAGGTAGTTGCCAGAAGTGAACCTGGACTTGAAGACACATGTACATGGCCAAACCATATGTCTTTAGGGTGTGGCTATCTATAAACAGGGAGGACAGAAGGCTAAGGTTAAGTTTAAATTAAATACATCCAATAAATCATTAAAACACAACAACTATACAACTATATAACCACATTTTAATGTGACACAAGTCCTTTTGGTAATTTGATTTGCCCTCAGATTACTGAACCTCATATTATAGAACATGAAGAAGGTCCTGAGTTCAATTGCCATAATTTACATATATGGTTGGAAGAAAATTATTTCAACTGCCACCATCAAATACAGATTACAGATAATCAGAATTGGAAAGGGCCTTGTAGGTCACCTAGTCCAACCCCCTGCCCAAACAGGAGACTCTACACCAGAGGTCCCCAAACTTGGCCACTTTAAGACTTGCGGACTGCAACTTCCCAGAATTCTATGCTATGCTGGCTGGAGAATTCTGGAAGTCCACATGTCTTAAAGTGGCCAAGTTTGGAGACCTCTGCCCTACACCATTTCTGACAAATGGCAGTCCAATCTCCTCTTGAAAGTCTCAAGTGATGAAGCTCCCACAACTTCCAAAGGCAAGCTGTTCCATTGGTTGATTGTTTTCACTGTCAGAAAATTTCTCCTTATTTCCAGGTTAAACTTATCCTTGTTCAGTTTCCATCCATTATTCCTTGTCTGGCGTATAGGTGCTTTAGAAAATAACCTGACCCCTTTCACTCTGTGGCAGCCCCTCAAATATTAGAACACTGCTGTCATGTCTCCGCTGGTCCTTCTCTTCACTTTTAATTAATAAAGCTATAGAAATATAGCTTTTTACTCTTCCAAATGATGAATTGCTATATCTCATTCTCCATACACAGTTTAATAAAAGACTTCAACAAAGAAAGAAACACCAAGAAGAGAGGTCAAAAATTAAATCCCAGGAAAGACCCATCATCAGCGAACAGGATCTGACTACTCAGAACAATAAAAACCAGAATTACTCCTATTAAGTGTTTTGTTGAGTGTTGTACAACTGTAATAAGAAATTTTTCAGCAGAGTTCTCCAATGCTTTGTCAGGCCTAGCCCTGAGAAGGGTCCCCAACACATATCCCTCTTAAAGCATGGTATATTTCAGTGATGGGATTCAAAATTTTTTACTACCAGTTCTGTGGGCATGGCTTGGTGGGTGTGGTGTGGTTTGGTGGGCATGGTTTGGTGGGCACGGCAGGGGAAGGATACTGTAAAATTCCCATTCCGTCCCCACTCCAAAGGAAGGATACTGCAAAACCCTATTCTCTCCCCACCCCACTAACTATCTCCTGTGCAGGGCAACAAAACAAGACCCTGCTGATCAGCTGGGACTCGGGAGTAGAGAATAGATGGGGGCGGGGCCAGTCAGAGATGGTATCTGCTGGTTCTCTGAACTACTCAATATTTCCGCTACCGGTTCTCCCGAACTGGTCAGAACCTGCTGAATACCACCTCTGGTGTACTTGCGTGCATAAAAGAATGATAAGCAGAGGCAGTATGCAAGTGGAGAATCCCTTGTGTGAGGGAGCAGGCAGGTAACAGGCAGATGGATGCAACAGCCTTCTTGATTCCAGTGCAATTCTTCTTAAATCCAATTGGGCATTTTAGCATGCTAGAGGGAAGATTAAATGGTTGGTGGATAGTCATTCAATATCAGAAGGGATTTTATAGAGATGATAAAGCAAATTGGTTTTCAGCTACTTCAAAGATAAGACATATTCAAATAATAGGACAAAGGAGCCCAATCACATTAATGCTTACAAATTTTTCTGCATGATTTCCTAATAGTTCTTATTCAATTGGATGAAAAAGAATTCTCTCTAAAAAGTCTTTCTAAGGAAAAGAGGATTTCAGAGGCATTCTCAAGAGTGACATCTGGCAAGCCACATTTATTTTATGAAAATGTGGCCTTGGGAAGTATCTTTCATAGTACCATCACTTCTTTTCCAGTCTTTCTAACATCCCATTTCCCCATTAAATCCAAGGAAAGAACATCTCTTTATAGGTTTATTCAGTAGGGGTGCTAGTGTTGTTATTAAGGAGAAATTGAACCCTTTCGATGGGTTTACAAATTTTGTCTTACTCTGGAGAAATTAAATGAAACCACCATTCTACCCCTCTCACACAAATGTAGATGTGTTCAGCTCGGGGGTGGGTTTCTACCGGTTTTGTCCACCTCTGTAGAACTGGTAGCTCTGAAGAGCAGCAGACATAGAACCGGTTCTATGTGTGCTGATGTTTTTCCCACGCACCCACCTGGGCTCTTACCTGATCTTTATTTCCTGATTTTTCAACTTCAGCTGCCGAACGAGGCACAGCTGCAGTTAAAAAAACAAGAAAAGAGGGCTATTTCAAAGGCTGCTTCTCGGCACGCAGCGTGCTAATGACTATTAACAGGTGCGCAGCTCACAGCGGGCAGGGAAGCTTGTAAATCCTGAACTGGTAGTTAACCCTGTCATATCCCACCCCTGGTTCAGCTCCACAGTAATTATTTGGAAGAAACTTCCTCATTGTTCAAACTATATGGGAATTTCTGTTTGATTAGTGGTTTTAACTAGAGAGTGCATGTTACTTTCCTGGTATTCTATATTAATGATAAAGGATCTGGAGGTTCATCACATGCTTCTGTGTTTGAAGCTACATCAAGTGATTTAAGAAAGCTGAATTTTTTTAACTAGTTTTATCAATAATTTTACCTGCAAATGAAAAAAAAAACAATAAAGAAAATTTATAAAAGCAGATGACAGGGAAAAATGCTGAAGAGCAAAATGGGAGGGAAACCAAATAGTTAAAAAAAGAGAACAGTCTCTTAAAAAAAATCACAGATATCAACACTTTTGTGTTCAAGTACTGACTCAGAGTCTGCTCCTGGCTGCTTTATGTTAATGTGAATTCTGTGAAGCAGAGACAATGGCACAATTGAACTGCAAGCACCTAGAAAAAATGATGAGATGATCAGAAAATATGAGAACTGAGTCAATTTGCAAGGTCACAGATAAGGAAGTTAAAGCCATAAGAGAAAGTGGTATAGTTTTAAATTATTATTAGTGCTTTTTCTGGAGTTGTACAGTCTTGTTAAACAGGAGCTTTTGATCTATGGGCTGGATAATATGTAGGCGCTATTAGGTTTAATGAGTGTTGACAGAGGCCATTATAAACAAAACAAAGAATAGCATATTTGAACCAACCATGTTAATTCTCTGTTCATTTAAACATACCCAGTCACACACATTAAACCACTGGTGAAGCTTTAACACTTTTTAGCATGAAGTGAATTTATTAATGTTCAATGTGAGACAGAAATGAAACACTTAAGAATGGTCTTCTGAGAGTTATAAAAAGAGAAGTCTGAAATAATCAGTTCTATTTATTTTGTGTTGCAGACTTTTGGCAGTCTTTTTCTGTGGTTGGTCAGAGATGTTTCCTTTTTGAAAGGGAAAAACTTATAATTGGTATCTATGGGTTTAAATCATCAAGATAGATTTCCCATTTTGCTGTTCTTGTTTATTTATTTATCTTTAGTTTATTTGTTTTGAATGTTTCAGAGATGTATTTTAGTGTTTCCTCTACTGCAGGGGTGTCAAACTTGTGGCCCATGAGCTGGATGCATTATGTGCTGACCCCTCCCCCACCGGGTTTAGCAAAGGGAAAAAAAGTCCTGATACATCACATGATGCTACCATGATACTGCGAGTTTGACACCCCTGCTGTACTGGGAGTGGCTGAACTGGGATTAAGTCAATAGGACAAATTTTCTATCTGAAACCTTCTCATTTGGTTAATTGAAGAATGGGTTTGTGCCCTGAATTCTGAAAAGACTGAACTTATGGCGATTGTGTTATAATTACCCTCATATGATCTGAAAGTCAAATCTGTAGGTGCTTGAAGAGGTCGATCTCTATACATTTCAGTGTTGACAGGCTTAAATCAATTATGCTGGATAAATGTGTGAAGTAGAATTTTAATATTTACCAGCTTTCTTGTTCATACACAAAATGTATGCACGCACACAAACACACATATGTATTTGAGGGGGGAAAGGTTGAAAATCATAGTTAAAATGGAATTTCTATATTGTACAAATCACCATGCTATGGCAACAATAAGGACAACTTGATTTCTGATGGAGTTTAAGTAAAAGTGATAAGAATGAGTCACATATGTAGTTAATTTTGTAATGGACATATCTGACTCAATCCAAATAATAATCTCCACAGTTATAACAACACAAGCAGAATAGCAATATTGACAGGAAGAGTGTGAAAAAAAAAGATAAAAGGATGCCACATCACTGAATAGCCAAACCATTCTAGTAGTGCAACAGTGAGCAATCTGTTCTCTATCAAAGATAACATCCTTCCAAGATTCATCTGCTCAGCTCCACACTGCAGGCTAATTATGAATAGGACCATACCAAATGTTGAATCATTCCAGAGCCAAAAACTGATCCACTGAAATTGTCTCTCTTTCTGATATCCTGTTTCCTCTTTTTGTCTTCCTCATCCAATAAACTCCAGAGACAAATCAGACTTAAAATACAATCCAAACAAAGGATGCAAATTAACCATATTTGCATGAGATTTCAGGAATATTCGTTGTTTTCAGAAAAATGATGATAAACAATTGTAAGCCTAAAAACTCTAAATGCCATAACTGGCAATTGGGGAAACTTTCCAACTTTCATATTCTCCCTTGTCCATTGCACTAACGTGTACCATCAGTTTTTTTAATTAAGATTTTTAAACACTGAAAGAAGGCAATTTGAAGAAACAACTTGAAGAAAGCACCTGTTTTTTCAAAACATGCTTGGTCTAACTATGGTTTATGAAATTAAACTATTTTCTACATTTACCTGACACACTGAACTGTTCTGTCACACCTGTGACCACGAGGTGAGAGTCCAAGTTTCCAAAGGAATATAAGTAAACAGACAGGACCAGGAATGACAGAGTTAATTCCTTTGGCTGGAGAAGTCTTTGGCAGTCTTCCAAAAGCTGCCTGCCAAGTCCGATAACAAGACAAGACCATAAATCAAAGGCAAATGCCACACAAAGGATTTGTCAAAGCTTCTAACCCAAATAAACAAATTGTCCTGAATGAGGATTCAGAGCTAACACGCCCTCTTTTATTTCCTGAGGGGCTTGTCAGTCTCTCAAGTCAGTCCCTGATTTGACATTTCCTTTTACGTTGCATTTCACACTTCTGCCTGCGTCTTTGCCTTGCATCAAACCAGCATTCCTCGGCTTGATCCTCAGCCAAGGACTCTGGCACTCTCTCCTGATTATCTGCCGACACCTGAGGCACAACCAGGGAGGAAGGTCCTGGGGAGGAAGATGATTCCGAATCTTCCAGCAAAGCAGGCTCAAACCTCAGAGCCAAATCTTCCTCTTTCTCCTGACTCACATCTGTGTCTCCCAGCAAAGCAGGCTCAAAACTCAAGGCCAAATCCTCCTCTTCCTCATTACTCGAGCCTGTGTCTTCTAACAGAGCAGGCTCAAACCTCCGAGTCACAACACTGAACTATAAGCTGGCTTCAGACAAAATGTTAGGCTAAAACATGATTGGCTACTTTGTCATTCAGTATGTTGAAAACACTAAAATTGGCTTTCCAAGTAAATAAGCTTCTGCACATTGCAGGGAAATACAAATAAGACTTTTATCAATAGCGCACATAACTAATCAGAAATTAAAACACTGCTGAGCAATGAGTGCTTCAGACCCAGTATTGTCAACACTTACTGTACATGAGTTTCCAAAGTCAGGATTTTATTTAATTCCAGTTCAAGATACCAGAGTTCAGCCTTGGGCTTCCTCCAGAACAATTATAGCAACAAACATATATACAAATCACTACTCAGTTCTGCTTAACTGTGCTAAATTTGCTTAAGTTATGAAGGAAATTTTTCAATTCAAAACTGTCTTCCCAAATTACTAATCAAGAACATAAGCATATGATATCATGAAATTAATATTCAGCCTTTAGATAACAAAAAGAAAAGGTCATTTTGTAGTTAGTGGCATCATACTAATAGGAACAGTTTCTAAATTTTCATGAAAATACCTAGAAAGAAAAAGATATTAATGAAATAAGTAGCCCATATCTTCTCATCTTAAACCATTAGAATAATGAAAAAAGGTATTTTTAACAAAAGTACTATGTGCCTTTTAAAATACAATTACCTTATTCTTGTAATGTAATCAATTTAACAGTGTTTAGCACAGTGGTCTTCCATGTTTATTTTATTATTAGATTTTTCCCCACTATTTTACTGCAACATATTCTTACTATGATAAAGAGTATGTAAAGGATTGAAGAAGAATTGGCAATTTTCAACAGTTTTCCCAATTATAGTTTTAAATTATTTTTTTGTATTTCAATAACTTTCAGCATCCAATGATAGTTTTAAATAGCCACATCCTTTTTAAGAACAATACATGCTTTCTTTATGAGGACTTTGCTCTTAAAAAGGTTCAAGATAATGGTACATTCCAAAATCCAGAAAAAGCTATCTGTACAAGAGATCCTTTTCCATAAGTATATTCAACCCTACTCCATCTTTATCTAACCCACTTGTTTTTCTAGCAAATAAAAATTCCATTTACAATACAACCTTGATGGCTCAGTAGTTAGAGTGCAGTACTGAAGGTTATTTCTGCTGACTACCAGCTGCCTGCAATTTGGCAGTTCAAATCTCACCAGGCTCAGGGTTGACTGAGCCTTCCATCCTTCCGAGGTTGGTAAAACGAGGACCCAAATTGTTGGGGGCAATAGGCTGACTCTGTAAACTGTAAAGCAGTGTAAAGCAGTATATAAGTCTAAGTGCTATTGCTAAGTGATATTGTTATACTTTTTGCATTGTGCACTGCATTGCAGTGTGTCAGCACACCCGGCCAAGTAATTGAATGCTACTAATAATGCACTATGACAGAGCACAAGTTGTATTCTTAGGTTTATCTTGTTTTGAAAAATTGTTTTTAATCAGCATTAAGCACTCCTGTCAGGGTGAATGCTTTCCAGTGTCCTGGTGAAACAATTAAATAAGGATGTAATATCTCCACTGAAAAGGGAGGTCAGGCAGAGCTGTTAATCCAAAGAGAATGGAAGGCTAATGAACCACAGGTGGATCTCATGTAAGATAGCAGAGCTAATGAACCACAGGTGGATCTCATGTAAGATAGCATACTTGGCTTGTAGTACAATGCACCAAATATGCACTAACACATTTCAGAAAAGATGTTTGATGTTGTTGCCCCACAGATGAAATGTGGAAGATCAGGAAAAGAATAACAGAATAACAGAATGAATAGAAGTGTTGGAAAGGATATTGGAGGTCTTTTAGCCAAACCCCATGCTTAAGCAGGAGACCCTATACTCGTGATGGTGAACCTTTTTTGTCATCGTGTGCCTGCACCCATAATGCAATGCACACATGACCCCCCTGCGTGACCCCCACCCCCCTGTGCATGCGCACACATCTCCCACATGCACCCCATCCCCTGCACATGTGCGGCAGATTTCTGAAAAATGAGCTGGCTGGTGGGAGGCACATCTGGATGCACAGTGGAACTAAGCTGGGGTGATGGCTTGCGGGCTGGCAGAGATGGCTCTGCATGCCACTTCTGGCACACGTGCCATAGGTTCGCCATCACGGCCCTATACCATTCCAAAGAAATGGCAATCTGTTCTTGAAAGTGTCTGAAGGACCCACAGCTTTCTGAGGAAAGCAATTTCCACTGATTAATTGTTCTCACTATCAGGAAATTTCTCCTTAATTCTAAATTAGATCTCTTTGATCATCTTCCATCTGTTACTTCTTGTCCTAGCCTCAGGTGCTTTGCAGAATAGAGTGACCTCCTCTGTGACAGCAAGAAAAACAGAAACAAAAAGAAGAAGAAAGAATTAAGTTCTTACTGTCAGGAGAGTAGAATAGAAACACATTATGTTGCCATCATGGAAACTATGCCAATTACACGATTCTTTTCAAAAATGAATTACCGGTACATGTCCCCAGGATTTGATGCCTATACTTATCAAAGTATGTGCATAAAGCAGGTCCTGAAATGGTGAGTTATTTTAATAAGATAATAAATTAATCCATGCTCTAAGGAGCAGAGAAAGTACTAACAATCAGATGACTACAAGGAATATAAATCCTCCCATTCTCCACTGTTCAGTCAGAACTGAAGAAGTTTCTTGGATGAGAAGTGAAACTTCAAGGAAAAACAAGGGAAGTTCAGTTGCCTTTTGAAAAAGCAATCATGATCTGGATGACTGAGAATCTCCATAAAAAAACCTTGCTCTAAAGCAGGGGTGTCAAACTCACATCATCATGGCATGTATTAGGACTTTTTCCCGCTTCACTAAACTGGGCATGTGCATGGTCCTCGTCTGATGCATCTGACCCATGGGTCGGGAGTTTGATAGCTCTGCTTTAAAGGTTATGATGTGAATTAAGAACAGAGACTGGACTTATAATTAAGAATATAATCAAGAAACGACAGTCAAATAAAATAGGCAAACAATATTATTACCAATAAAAATGTTGAGAGTTCTTAAAAAGATGTGCAAATCACTAAGCATATGAAATGCAGACTAATTCTGATTAATTAACAAACCAACTGTAGAGATTAAGGAAGATGACCTTGCTAAAGATATGCAGGATCTGTTGCCAGGGCAAAAATGACTGAAGCATTTTTTAAAGTGCACAACAGGATAACATTCAGAAGTGGCTCAGACAGAGGCATCCAAAATGTATTAATATATGATAATAAGTTATAACCAAGCAAATTTTCAAGATTCTGTTATTAAAGCCAAGTTCGATCAAGAAGTTTTAGCTAACCTGTGGAGTTCATTTCCCTTGTCTGGTCTATCAGTGGGACTGAAAGTATGAAGTTTGTGAGAATTTTTAAAAAATTAAAAAGTAGGGTATAATTAAGTTACCTTGCAGGTTCTATCTGCCATCCTTTTATCCAGAATTGTTAGACAGAGAATGGTAAGACCAGAAGGTAGACTTATCAAAAGAAAAAGAAAAAGCAAATCTGACCCCAAAGCTTGCTATTCTATTAAAATATACAGGAGGTTTGTGCTTCAATCCCTGAAATAATTCAGTAAAGAATTCAGTAGTTTTCTTCTTTTTCACTTATTCATTTTAATATCGGAATCATTTAAAGCAAGGCTGTCAAACTCCTGGCCCACGGGCTGGATGTATCATGTGCTGGCCCATGCCCATGCCCAGTTTAGCAAAGGGGAAAAAAGTCCCAATATGTCACGTGATGTCACCATGAAGACATGAGTTTGATACCCCTGATTTATTTAAAGCCATAAAGTTAAGAGAATTAGAAAAGAACCTGAAACCACCACAAAAATATATCATTGGAAGAGTGAAATTCCCTGTGCTCCTCAATTGTGTGTCCTAAATAGCCTGTATATTTCATTTTTAAACTTTAAATTTATATCACAAATTTAGACAAGTTTTGGGCAATGTTTTTTTTGGGGGGGGGGTGTAATTCACATGAGGTTGACTATACAGTAGCCATTTAGCAGAGAAAAAGGCATTCATATAAATTACAATCGCTCATTCATTCTTTCTTTTTGATATCAGTGGCTGGACTAAATTGTCAGGAAGTTGAAAACTTTGGCTGTCCTGTTTTCAAGTGATTGAATAAGATTTTTTTCCCTACTTTCATCTTTAGGATGTTTTTTTTTAAAAAAAGCTGGAACTTTAATAATAATTTAACTGTTTCAGAACATTAAGAACTAGGTTAACCAAAGCAGCTACAATAAAGCCTCTAAATTCCATGAGACATTTGCTAGAACAATACTTGAATACAACTCATCAGTCTGGAATCCGCATTACATAATGGATATTAATACAGTTGAGGAAGTCCAGAAATATTTCACAAGAAGAATTCTCCACTCCTCTACTCATTGCAGAATACCTTATGCCACCAGACTTGAAATTTTGGACCTAGACAACCTAGAACTACACCACCTTCAGTCCGATCTAAGTATAGTACATAAAATTATCTACTGCAATGTCCTACCTGTCAATGAATACTTAAGCTACAACCACAACAGTACAAGAGTACACAATAGGTACAAACTCAAGGTTAACCGCACCAAACTTGATTGCAAGAAATACGACTTTAGCAACAGAGTGGTCAATGTCTGGAATACTCTACCTGACTGTGGTTTCTTCCCCAAACCCCAAAAACTTTAACCTTAATTTAACCTGTACTATTGACCTCACCCCTTTCCTAAGAGGTCTGTAGGGGGCGTGCGTAAGTGCAACAACATGCCTACCATCCCTGTCCTATTGTTTCTTTTATTTTTCTTATATGTATCCATGTATTCATAACCATGCTTTTTACTTATACCTATTATCTTGTAAGCAATTTACAAACCAAATAAACAAACAAATAAACAAATAAATAAATAAATAATTTAAACCTAACTGATGCTAATGTCCTATCCTCCAAGGAACAAAAGAAAAGGTTATTTAACACCTTTTTCTTCCAAGGCTGCCTAACCATTTGTATTAAAACTTCACTTTCACTTCTTGATGCTAGTGACAAAGATTTTTTTAAATCTTTTTTAGAAAAGCAGATGTTACTCAGTTTGATGAAAGGATTTTCAGTGAAATACCGTACTTTTAAGTGAAATGTGGTATACTTAGCCAAAGTCTGTTTTTCTTTGTGTAATTCCTCCAGAAGTCTACAGCCTCCTAACTTCCTGTATTCAAATAAAGCCTATCAGGAGAGAATTCCTCATTCTTGGAAAGCATATAGCCAGGGAAACTTCAGAATTGTGTAACAGAAAATGAGAGTAGCAATAGTAGCTGGCTCCACTAGGTCCAGGAATAATGTTCAGAATCATCATTAAGAGAAATATGGTACTAAAATAGAAGAATATTTTGTTGGAGAAGAAAATGTAAGAATTTCTGTTTAATACTCCTGAATGAAAGTTATGCCCATAGCATCCTTCTTCTATCATCCATGATGATTATTCAGTTAGGGTATATTATGAGAGGGTTGAAATGAGGAATCCTTAGTGCTCTCTGACCGTGTCTGATTTCTTGCAGACGTTTCATCTTCATTTGCAAAAAAACAACCAAGCTCAAGGAGCACAAAAGACTCCTCATTTCAACTCTGAGTTACAAACATTCTCCTTTATAAGTATTGATTTTTTTGTTTATAAACAATGAAAAGCCTGGGACTCAGACTGTTAAGGGATTGCATTTTTTCTAAACCTTTCTTTCCTTCCAAATTTATGCAAACAAATTCTAATCTGAGCTTCTCCAGCTTTCTGGATAATGGAATTGCAGGCAAAACTTCAGGAAGATTTTGCTGGGCAAGAGTGTCTTGCTCCTGAAAGTTGAAAGCACTTTAAAAAGCGCATTTCTGTTTTCTGTCTCCCCCCACCCATGTATTTTAGATATGCTGTCTTTTATCTTCTATGTTCAGCTCATGCAGTTTGTCATGCCCCTGTCGGAGTCTGAATCTGAGGAGTCTGAATCCGAATAGCTGACAGAGATTGGAAGTGTGGCTTCGTTGGCTGTGGAGGAAACTGGGGAAAAGTAAAGTCTGGCTAGGCAGAGCAGGGAAGATGTAGAACAAGGGAGAGGGAGTTCAGAGGAAGACCCAGGGAGGAACTGAGAAGAGAGCAACATGGGTTGTGAGGGAGGAAAGGGCCCTGATTCTCTTCATTAGCCATAGCTGGGAAGAGAATTTAAAAGAAATGCATGCTGAGTGCGGCAACTGCTGGGAGAAAACATGAGTTTATTTTGTGTTCTGTGTTCCTGGCATCTTCCCAACTATGTTACTTATAGCCATGCCTTCACGTCTGGAATTCTTGCTCCTGCCCTGCTGGACTAATTATCTCATTTTGCCTTGATTGGACTTATAGTTACAATTTTTGTTGACCACGTTTTGGACTTGATTCTCTGCTGCCAAAGCCTGTTCCTGGGAGAGTTTTTCTCCAGCCAGAAGGTAACCAGGACATTGGGAGAAAGTTGGAACTAATAAAAGGACTCTTACTGATTATCTGACTGCCTTACCTTTGTGCCACACCCCGGGTCATCACACAGTTCTAACTTTCTGGACTCCAGACAATGGGTAGCCAAAGTTTCTTTCTTTTTAATTGTTAAACCTTAAATCTAATGATTACAAAGGGGCATTCATTAATTCTGAGTTTATTTCACGAATTGCAATTTTTACAGGCAGGATATATCAAGATCTCACCCTCATCATTTATAACTATATGTCATTAGACTATGAACCTATTTCATGAATCTTTTCATCAGAAAAACTAGTTGTTGTATTGAGTTCTTAATTTGGGACTTCTGTGTTGTTAATTTGATATTTTCCACAATGCATCAATACATTATTTCTCCACTCTCCATTATGTGTCTGCCATTCATTAGTCTATAATATAGTATTCTAGCTACCAACATGAATAGGAGTACCTATTAACATTTAATTGGGATATTACACTGTAATTGGTTTAAAAGGCTGTGTATCCTACCTTTATGCTTGGTTATGTCCTCTCTGTTCTAAATCTGAAGTAGGCTCAAGGTACCAATACCCAATAAATAGATAAGTATTATGACACCTCTGTAATATAAATAATCTATTGTATTGGATAAGGAATCCATCAAACATGCAGAAAGTGCAAGGGAACAGAGCACACTCAGAAGTCTAAAGAACGCATTTTATAGGAACAATCCCATTATTTCCAGGTGTTTATTGGGTAGTTTTAAAGCCAACTTCCCCTCACCAGTAGCATCCAGATGTGGGAATAACAACTTGTAGAATTTCTAAAGGCAACCTTCAAGGTAGTCATTGCTGGTCACTATTTGTACTCCCAGCATATTAGAGAGTGTCCAGGAAGGAGACTATTTCATTTTCTGATTTATATCCTACTTTTTTTCCCATAGGCTACCTTGAAGGTTTAATGAAAATATATTACCTGAGGTCTGAGATATCTGTTGGACATGGGAGCGGGAAAGGGACAAATGCATACAGCAAACAATGTTTTCTTTCTTCTTTTCTTGGTTTCAGTATTTGGTATTTATACTGCTGAAATTTTATCTGAAATGAAATTCTGTTTACTTATTATAGCAATAGCACTTAGACTTAGATATCATTTCACAGAGCCTTATAGCCCTCTCTGAGCAGTTTACAGAGTCAACATATCGCCCACAACAATCTGGGCCCTCATTTTACCAACCTTGGAAGGATGGAAGGCTGATCAATCTTAAGCTGGTGAGAATCGAACTGCCAAACTGCTGAACTGCTGAACTGTCCACCATGTCTAATACATGTTGGTTAATCTCTTCCTTGAAACCCTTTCCTCTAGAATATGAAAAGTGACATTTAGCCTAGATTGAAATCTATGGTCACTAAACATTTAGTGACTGACAATGTTTCAATCAGAGCATCTATGGGAACAATCAACAACATCAAAATAGCAGGTTCTGCCTCTTTTTATGTGTGGGTGAAATGTGTGACATATATGACAGAGGGGTGTTGCTCAACAATTGCAGCCACCATCTTTTTTGACCACCACCCCCCAAATATAATTTGAAGCACACCTAGAGTGTGTAATACAATCTGTGGTTGTAGAATTTAAATGCCAAAAATAAAATCAGTTGCTAATACAGCTTAGCAAATAATACCATATAAAGTAAGAAAATACATTTCACAAGTAGAATGTAAATTTTAAAAAGTAGTTAGACTAGGCTACATCCATAAGAGCCCTTGATCAATTAAAAGAGAGTCAAACCAGACAAATGAAAAAATCCTCTAGGAAATTAATAGCAAGTGTAAATTCTTTTAATATAATTTATTCATCTGTCCCTACAATAAATCTGACAAAAATTATTACTATGGGAACCCCTATGGAATGGAAAAACATAAAAGTTTTCATGCATTGTGGTAGGGACTGAAAAAGAGATAATGAGAAACAAATGCAGGGAATATTTTGTGAATGCTTTGTTGAGTAAGGTACATTTTCTGAATTCATTGGAACAGCCGTTTTCAATATTTTCACTGGGTTGAATAAGATTTCCCTTGGTCTTTTCTATTACAGCTCTGTAGGCATTTTATGCTCTTCATTCTATTCTGTCCTCCAGATACATTTTGGTATTTTCATAAAATGATTTTAGTACAGTGTATGCTTAGTATGCTATGTTTTTAATTTCTCGTCCATTTCTTTCTTTCTTTTTTTAATAATTTACTCATGCATTTCAGTTCATATATAAACTAATCAGGATGGGATAAGGTACTCTGAGTCAAATATACCATACAATCTCATCAGGATTCTTCCTTGCATTATCATAGGTGTTGATACTAGTCATCATGATGATACCAAAATCATGGTCATAGGTACTGTATTGTGAAGTCATGGGCTTGATGATATCATATAAATGCACATAAGGAATGGAGTTTGTGTTATGATGCACCTTTGCCCCTTGTTCCTCTTCTGTATACTCTGGTATATTCACAATTCTTTTTAAAATGAATCTTAGTGAGCTTGCATATATCCTGGTGCACAGAGATGGTATTCAGCAGGTTCTGACCAGTTCTGGAGAACCGGTAGCAGAAATTTTGAGTAGTTCAGAGAACCAGCAAATACCACCTCTGACTGGAAATTTTACAGTATCCTTCCCCTGCCACACCCATCAAGCCACACCCACAGAACTGGTAAAAAAAAATTGAATCCCACCATTGCTAGTGCACCTTAGTAGTATAAACCCAAGAATTATAGCCCAGCAATCTGAATAATATGTGAAAATCATAAATAGAAGATTTGTATACTATGAATGCATCAATGTGATTTGGGAACAGAAATACAGCTTTCTAAAATATCAGTGTTTGTATTGGAGGAGTTTTATAAACAGCTTTCATTAGGCACAAATAATAAGCAAAGATAGCCTGAACAAGTTCATTGCTTGGAAATGACCAGATCAAAGTTGGCCAGGCCTCACATAACTGACAAAACGATTGCAGCAGGAATCATATACATTTCAGTAAAATATATTTAATGCTAATCTAGGGTAAATATAGAATTTTTAAAATTGCAACAATAATGGATGGCTAAGGATTGAATGAATGAATGAATGAATATGTAGATATTGTTTACATCTATGTGCCCGTTGATGGCTGATTTGTCTGAGTGTCAGGTTTCCAGGAATTTTCTAGTCTTTTTGGGCTTGGTTTGGTCTAGAATAGGCACTGCTTCCCAATTGAAAGAATGTTTGAATCTGTCCATGTCTTCTGAAATTAAGGAGTTTTCATAATGTCTTCTGGCTGCTAGTTGTTCATGGTTGTGATATGCTAGTCTTTTGCCTGTTTGTCCTACTTAGTGACTGTTGCAGTCCTTATACTGTATGTTGTAGATGACTCCTGCTTTGTCTTCTGGGGCTTTGTCTTCTTTGTCTTCTAATGCTTTTGTTTGTTTGTTTGTTTGTTTAGGATGTTTAGTTCATTTGTGTGCCATGCTGGTGCCTTGTGGTTATAATAGCCTGTTGACAGTTTCTGATGTTTTTTGGTGTATGGCAGTGTTATCACTGACAGAAAATGACAACAAACCCCATTCTCTACTAGTGCTGATGATGTTACCTAGTTTGGGTAGTAAAACATCTGCAAGAAAATGACCAATCCCAGAGAGCATGAAGGATTTCTCATATAAACCCTGATCTACAAAAATTTTCCTCTGGCGGTACCTCAGTAAATGTATATTTGCCTTTAAGGTCTGTCATGCTTGGTCAGTACAACTATCTTCAATTCATCCTTTCATCAAATTATTTATCCTATATGATTAACATAATCATTGTATTTTATTTAGTACATTATGGGATATCTTTTAGTATACCTACAATAATATAAGAAGTGGAATGTTCAATTTTCATTTGTTGCTGTTGTAACTGTTACAAAAGATTTTTACTTACCAAGTCATTCATTCAGTGACTGTTTGAAGATGCAACGGTGCTGAACAATGGGTACTTAGAACCAATCCTCAAAGTTCTGGCCATTGCAGCATCGCAATAATAGGTGACTGCAATTCAGATGCTTAGCAACCAGCTCACAATTATGATGGTTGCAGCATTCCATTGACACTATCATTTGTCACCTTCCTTGCCAGGCTGTCAAAAGCAAAGCCAATGAGGAATCCAGCAGGGAAGATTACAACCGCCCCCCCAACTTTTCTGCATGCCATGCCCTCCTTCCATGGGTCACCCTGTGCTCACATGCATATACCCAAGCCTTCCTTCTCTGGGTCCCACTGCATGTACAATCCTCATCCTATTCTTCTTCCTATAAAGAGGCCTAAGAGATTAAAATGCAAGTTTATATGTAGAAACAATTGAAGGAGCATATTTCATGGCTAACATGATCTTAGAAATGTATATATTGGGATCCAAATTGAGTTTCAAGTAAGTTGAGATTTAAGCTGATTCTATATTTGCAAGCATTCAGCCACATTTTGGCAACTGTTAATCCCTTCAGGCCTACTAATTTAATGTGAGTGTGAAGCAGCCTAGAATGTGAAAATATGAATGTCTACTTTTCAATTTTGATTTTAAAGAAGTCAAGTGCACCAGCTTACATGCTTTTATACCTGATATGGCAAATTGTCTCGCTTTCCTCTCAACAACAGCAGATGGCCTGAAGCAGGAAAAGACTTTACTAGCTTTTTTTACTTACTTTATTTAAAATGTAAGCCAAGAAACCACCTTTATTCAAGCACACGCAATTATAAGGAACAAAAGAAAAGCTGTAAAAAGTAAATACATTAGCAGTTGTACATGAAAGATTTGAAAATGGAATTCCAAATGTAAATATATTTCCTTCCCTAAAAGTGTTTACATATACTGAACTCGGGTTCCATATCAGACAAAAATATAAATAAAAGCCAATACAAAGAAACAGATTTATATGAAAATAAGGATATATAAAAACTACAGTTGCTTCCCCTGAAGTAAAAACTGAATGCAAAACCAAAATCCAAATTTTAAATATTTGCCAAGTAGTGTTCCAAGACCACTAATTATTAGTCTAAAATATGCATGGGAGATTATTCAGCACTGAGTACCATACTCAAAACAGTCATATATGTTATACTGGGGATTATAAATTGTATTGCCAAAAATAATTTTACAAAATGTAAGACTTGAGCAGATTTAAGCAGAAGGAAAAATACAGTACAAGCCTGCTCTTGATATCAGCTAATATTGAGATTTACAAAATGGCACAAAATGTTATAACATTGGAAACACTAAAGAAGATATGTGAAGAACTGAGCCCAAAATTATGAATTACGATATCAACCCTAAATATATCTGCTTCTATGAATTGACTATATCCAAAAGATATTAAAGAGGAATGACAGATAGTGAGAAAATTTATCTGACAAAACAGAGAAAATACTGAAAGTGGAACTACAAATGACAAGCCAAGAGAATGATTTGGAAAAGGATTATTTATAGATAGAAAAAAGAAACTGCCAGAAGTTTTAAAAATTAAAAGGGAAAGAATGATGATAAACCAAGAGAATGACCTGGAAAATGTCTACTGGATCTATAAAAAAAACTTGTTAAAACATTGAAAAAGTATTGTGATGGGACAAAGAAAAATTGAAGAAAAATACAATCCTAAAATATTTGATTGAATTAAAGTTTAAGACTGAAGTAAATGCAAGCAATAAAAAGTTGGTTTATTAACCAAGGTTAAATTAAGCATTTTTTTTTTGCAAAGTTCTTGCAACCTTTTATGAACACTGTGCTGACATCAGGATTGAAATGTTGATTTTTTTATTTTTTATTTGGATTTCCTAATAGATAAGGGATGGGATAAAGAACATCTATTTGTAACCTTATAGGCAGTGAAGAGTTATTAAATTTGTTGATACTTATTGAAAGAAAGGTTGGAAGTCAGTTTATATGTTTCTTTTCTTTGTCTTCTTTTTTCTTTTCTTGTATTTTTAATTCTTTCCATTTTCATTCACTAAATTTAGCTTGTATTAGTTTGTACTGTTGTAATAAACCTCTTAATAAAATTATTATTTTGAAAAGTGGATAAAAGGGCTCTGAAAAATATCTGGAAATCATCCTGTTCTTCATGCAAGAAACATGGAAGCAAAAGAAGGAAGATGGGCTCAGGAAAGCAGAAGGTACAAGAAATGGATCTATTTTCCTTGAGGAAAGTGATACAGGCAATATATTTTGCTAGTAGACATCATAACTATGAAGCTCGTTATTCCTGCTCTAATAATATAAGGCTGGATAAATAAATAATAAGAAGCAATATCATTAACAGTAACATTTTAAATATATGCTTCCAAATAGAATAAGTCTTAACGAGTCACATCAGGTAGAAGCTGATTTTTGGAAACTGTAAAATACAAATTTCATTTTCCAATAAAATAAAGCACTAAACAAGCCCCTGCACTAGTTATCAACTAGGATTTTTTTTTCCAATGTAAAAATCCTAGTGATTATTGACTGAGTTACTTAAGTAGAGAATATGTTTTGTTGCAAGCTTAGAAGAAAACAATCCCACTTAAACTGTTCCCAGATGTTTGTTTGTCAGAATAAAATTCAAAGAATTTCAGTTGTTTCACATGTAGGAAACAAAGGAATTCAAGACCAGCTGAATGCTATCTACCAAATTGCAGCAAAAATAGCCACAAGCATACATTTTACAGAGTTTTGGAAATATTAAACTAAATCCCCACAGGAAATGATGGGGACATGGATTTATTCTCACCAACTGAAACATTTATTTAGATTAGTGTCTTATCATCAAAGGTGTCTCTCTACAAATAGAAAGAACAGATTACAGGCTTTTTCATTTTTTTCTTTTTTAATTGTTTGGATTAATCAACCAACTAATTATAGGACAAAGTACAGGTAAACTCTTTCACATTCCTTTCACTTAATACATTTTCCTATGAGCTTTTCTTATTATTTCAAAGGTATAATTTTGCAAATTTTCTATAGTGCTTTTTTTTTTTGCATTTTGGAAACCTTTGTACCATATGCTTTTTCTTTTTACTCTGTGTGCTATAGGCAGGGGGGAGGAAAGCCTACCAATGCTTCATAATTACATGAATAAGCCTAATATCACAAGTAAATACAAGAGCAACATGCACACAAAAGTTCAACAAACTAACCAAGCCAAGATTGAATTACTGGGCTTTATATTTACACAACCTCAGCAATGTTAGCAACACATAATACTGTTAGAACCCATCCACCCACACAAGCTGTAAGTAATCTTTTTTTAGTCAAACCATGTGTCTTCTTAAGTGCTTAAGGTCCCAAAAACACATTATTTAACCCATCCTACCACCAATTACCCAGTGGTGGGATTCAATTTTTTTTACTACCGGTTCTGTGGGTGTGGCTTGGTGGGAGTGGCAGGGCAAGAATACTGTAAAATCTCCAGTCAGAGATGGTATTTGCTGGTTCTCCAAACTACTCAAAATTTCTGCTACCGGTTCTCCAGATCTGGTCAGAACCTGCTGAATACCATCTCTGCAATTGCCCCATCCAGTCTGAACCATGATTGGTCCCTGTTATTTTATTGGCTTGTCTGGAAAAGTTTGGGGGAAAAAAGCAGCCAATCACAAGTCACCAAAACAAAACAAAAACAGCCCAGTTCCAGCATTTAGAACAGACCTGACAGTTCATGAAATGCAATGTTCCGAATAACAGTGGGAAATCCAGGTGCAAGTTTCCCTTTAGCCATGAAATTCACTGGACACTCTGGATCAGTTACTTTACCTGAACCCAATCTGCCTTACAACATATTGTTGCTGTGGGAGTTAAATAGTTAAATAAATTCCTCATAGAAGCTGGTGGTATACTTGGAGTAAAAATTGGGTTATAAATCAAAGAAGTAAAAGATGTAGAAAGACACTTCTTGCAGCTTCATTTTATGCTCAAAACAAAACTCTCAAAATCTCTCCAAACTGTTGGAATATTCAAAGTAAAAATACTAAATTTTATTACATTTAATTTTTGTTCCTCACTACTTTTCTTTCTTATTTTTATCCTCACCGTATTAGTCCTCCCCTGTATTACTCCTTCTTGTGACCAATTCTTTCTGTGAAAATTTTAAAAGTGCCAACTTTTTAAGGTTTTTTTTTTTTAGTTTCTTAGCTTTGCCATCCAAAACTTGTCATCTATCCAGAGCGGCTTTCCAGCTCAATGGGCTCAACAGCTTTAATTCTTCCACCAGAAATTTCCCAAACATTCCCACAAAACAAAACAAACAAACAAAAAACAGCACCTGGTTATAATTCATGGCCAAAAAGCCAAAACCATTCTATTGACATATTATCACATCTGCAGCTATTGCTTAGAAAACCATGCAACATTAAAAAGGTGCTTATTCTTTAAAGAGGTATCTGTACAGTCTAGAGCAGAACCAGTGTTTGTAATGGATAGGTTGAACATAAAACAATTTTCTGTGCTTCCACTTATTAGTATTAGGGGACAAGTTCTTATGAACACTCCTTTTTCCCTTTAAGTAATTGCAGGGTTAGATGTTTTCAGAGTAAATCTGCTTATGTGATAAGATGTTCAACTTCTGTCTTCCCCTTCCTTTTTCTAAACTCCTATTGAAGAGGGTCTCCCACCCTTCCAGAGCCTCAATTTGCCCACATAATGCCTCTGTTGTGCCAGATCATTGATAGTCACTTAAATTCAAAGTGCTGGTTCTTACCCACAACCTTTACACAGGAGTGGGATTCAATTTTTTTTAACAACCGGTTCTGTGGGCATGGTTTAGTTGGTGGGCTTGGCTTGGTGGTAATGTGACTGGCTGGGCATGGCAAACTCAACATCACTCACATTGAGGCATGCATCTCCTTGCCTGGCCTCTCATGACTGTGGGGATGCTGCAATAGTTGTAAATGTGAAAAATGGTCATAAGTCACTTTTTTCAGTGCCATTGTAACTTTGAATGGTCACTCCACATAAGCAAAGTACCAGCAAAGGCAGGAAAAATAACTCCTGAGAAGTTCCTGAGACAGGAACTCTAGTCCTGCCAAGAATGTAATAAGGGTTAATGGAGAGGCAGTTTCTGTAAGCAACACCAGAATGTTTCCTTCCTGCCTTCCTTACAGGATTAGGCCAGTAATTTCTTCTAAGAACCAGTTCTCCGAACTGCTTCGAATTTTAACAACCAGTTCTAGAGAATAGGTGTGAACCTGTAAAATCCCACCCCTGCCCTTACATATCCTAAGGCCTGTCTATCTTAGCCTCTCTTATTGTTTCTGTATCATGCAATATCTAACAGAGTGGGGCATACTCTGGTTCACTTCTATTAAGCAATGCCATGCCTAGAAGACATCTCTCCTCTGTTATAGCACTTGTCCTTTGGAATAGCATCCTCTGGAAATTCAAACTTCTCTGAACCTGCTGCCTTTCAATGAATCTTAAGGACCTGATTTACCCCCCTCAGATTCTATTGTCTGTGGTATTGCAAAGTCCATACTTTTTTGTCTTTCTTATCAATAGATGTTAAGGTGTAGTGTGACAGATGCTTGACTGTTTGAATTCTAAAGTCCCAGAGCACTTTAGGGTCTCCATCTTATATTATGTTGTCTATTGTCTTGTTATATTAATTTATTAAACTATTAGATATACTGATGATTATCAATTCCCCCTGATTATGCAAATAAATAAAGTACTAACCAGAGTGCCCAGATCTTCTGACTCCTGAAACTAATACAGTGAAACTTTAGTTTATCAGACCCTGGTTTAATGGACTTTGGAAGGAAGACACATATTTTTCATTTCAACTTGATTCCTATTTAGCGGATCCTGATTATTACACTGAGAAATTGAGGTTTTGTCCATTAAATTGAAATTTTACCAGTTAAAATAATGATAACTCCTGACCCATTCTGATGACTCAAATAGATAAAATTGGATGCCTTTGATTTTGACCTTGATTTCAAACTCTGCCCATTCAGCATATAATAGATGCCGTTTAGCAGAAGTGTGACAAATATATAGCTACATCACTCTTCAAGTCCAAGTACAAATACCCTACTTTTCAGATTGTCCAATGCAAAACATCCAGATGGGGTTTTTTCCCTTTCTTTCTTTTTAACAAAAATCTATATTTGTAGTGAACAGTTTTGTAAATTAGCTCAGCAGGTTCTGGAGAAGCAAAAATTGCAATAAGAAGCAACGCTCAATAACTCCAGTAAGGAAATCAACATGGACATTAGCCTTGGAAGATTGAAAAACTACTTTGAACAGAACCTGTTACAATCTCACAGTAGGGTATAAACGTGAGATTTTCATTGTCCCTGTTATCTGAGTATTAGAAGCCATTTATCCATCTATGCTGTAGCATCCAGGATTGTCTTTGTTTATGTTATAGCTAGTTTTCTAATATAGCTTAACTATTGATGAGGCCTGTGCCTTTCTCCATTTAATCCTGAAATATATTACTAATGTTTACACGTATGTTCATCAGAACCTTCTGTTATTTTCTCTCTCCACCCTATTCTTTTTAAATTCCAGATGTTAGCACCTTGATTTACATCCTTATTTTTTGATGATAGGCATTTCCCACTGCATTCTAATAGAAGCCTGAAATATGTCTAAGAAAACAATGCAGTTCTTGAGACTCCATTGGGAAGAGATGCTTCAGCATGCAAGGAATACAAATGGAACTCTCATCTGATGGATCTGTCTCCACCCTTGAAACCATTTAAAGGCAGGATATTCTGATTTGGGAAGGGAGATATATAAACTGCCTTACGCATTAAGGGGTAGGCTGTGCTCTCTCTAGAGTGGCGTCTCAGTTCAAACCATATCTCAGTTCCTAAGAATGTGCTGTTCTGATTAGATAAAGGAGCTGAACTGCAGAATTCTGGTCACACTAATATTAGGAGCTTTGAAGGCTAAGGTTTGCTGCATGAAAATGGTAGCAATTTATTCTCTTTTTATTTTTTATGAAAAGGTGAAAGACGAGGCATTCAGTTCCTGGCTAGTCAATCAACACTGACTGGCTGAGAATTCTCTGTACTCAGTAAGTGCTTACAAAGAGCAAATACTGATTGGGTGGAGACGATTTGGAGTCCCAGACTTAAATGCATATAAACAAATCTGTGCTTGTCATATTCTGATCTCCAAGTCAATTTGGAAATTTTCAAAACAGCCCCAATCATGTTTAGAAGAAGAAAAGGACTTTTTGGAACAATCCCCAAACTCTCTCCCCCACCCTCTAATCCCTCTCTTTTCCAATGCAAGGAAAGTGGAGTGGCTTCAAACCACCTACATGTAACATCTTTCCCTTTTTTCCTGAAATCTTATGCCAAGAAAGTTATGTCTGCCTTTGCTGTCTATCTGTCTATCACTGTTGTGATGGGTGATCTTTTCTTTACTTTCTTTGTGAGTTATGTTCCAAAACAATGATTGTGAAGAGCAGAAGTGGCTTCTAGGCAGTGCGACTATAAGTATTTTTGAATATATTTAGCAGTGTGGGATAATGTTGGTTCTGCTGTTGATGTTGCTCTGACAAGGTCTTGAGTGTGAAGTTGTGTTTTGGAAGCTATCATTCAGCTGTCATGAATTTATTGGTTATTGCTGACTCTGGACAAGTATGTACTTTTAAAATGATGGAAATTGGTGATGATGCCAGGCTAGTTTTTTCGTTTCCAGTTTAGTGTTTTTTTCTCACCCTTTTGTTGAACTGCCAAAAGATTCATCAACATACCTTACGGGTGTCAAACTTGCTGTGTCATGTTGCCATCACATGATGTTTCAAGACGTTTTTCCCTTTCATGGAGCTAGGGTGGGTGTGGCCTGCATGGGATGCATCTAGCCCTCAGGCCACCAGTTTGACACTCCTGAACAGGGAATTTGGGAACGACAGGCTGGAATCCAGTATCCCTCCCAAACCTGGTACATTTCAGTTGTGTCCAACTATGTTTGCATTATTCCCACCCTATGTCCAATGACTAGTAACAAAAACAATTGTGATCCACAAGTCTGGAAATTTGCCTGCTTAAGAAAGGCTGAAACAGAAGACATTTGGCATGCCTATTAACTGCATTTGATCAGTTTGTTTGCAGTCATCAATTATTTAAGGCTGTAAAGAATTTAGTATAAATCTTCTCCTTGGTCACTTCATCAATTTTTATTGTAATTTTCATCACTTTTATGATGGCCTGACTTATAAAGCAGCCATTTGATGGGCTCTTTGTTAAATACTCCTATTGACACTGCAGGGAAAACCATACATTTCCCCTTAGTTATGGTCTCTTCTCTGGACATCTCTGGACATCAGGAAGCTATTTTAGTTTTAAATACTAGCTGGAATTATTCCAAAACTTACCAGAATATGCTTAATTTACTACTTCTTTTTTTAGTTGTATTCTCATTCACTGCATTGTCCTTGAAAACTCTTAACAACTTTTTCTAAAACATTATTACGCTTATAAATAAAATTTCTCCCCAAGATGAATATGAACACTAAAATTGGGTCATTCTCTTTCTTAGACCATCTTATCCACATTTCCAGCAAGCAACAAATCTTCCACCAGTTTTCTCTGTCTTCCAGTCACTTACGGTCCCTTTTTTTGACCATATTAACAAAATTTGCCATTACTTACTAAGTTTGCCATTCTTGTGCTTTTTCAGGAACTTTATGTTAAGTCTCTTTGCTCCTTTGCTTAAATCTTGCTGGAACTGTAAGGGGATAAAAATCAGCTGAAGATCCGAAGCTGTAATATTACTATTTTCTGCATGGAAGATCAAAAATATAAGTGAACTAAATGAACCCAGGGCTCCCTGTCCACTTTTCTTTGCAGTTTCCTCCCATGTAATTCCCATAGCATTGTTTCTACTTCTTATTTAGTAAAATATAATCAACTACCTCCATCTATAGGCATTTTCAGTCATGGTTGCATCAGTCATGGTTGCATAGCCATGGTTCCATGTCCCAGAGGTGCTTTTTTGAAAAGGCAACTTGACGTACTTTTTTTTTTCTTTGAAAATGTTTTGCTTCTCATCCAAGAAGCTTCTTCAGTTCTGTAATCAGTGATCAGTTCTGAAGAAGCTTCTCGGATGAGAAGTGAAATGTTTTCTAAGGAAAAAAACAACAAGAAGAAAGTCCAATTGTGTTTGAAAAAAGTACCTTTGGAATCATTTATCTCTATCTTTTCTTGCTATCATTAGAAATAACCCGTTGATCCAGCACTAGGGGAATGATATGATAATCAATCACCTTCTTTCTGAAAATATTTATATTATACCCAACTAAGAATTTGTGGTTTTATTAGCAAACCATGACACAGGATGTACTACATGTATACCTGTGCAGAAGTGTTTTCTCTCATATCTAGCTATCTAGATCTTAAGAACTTCATCTGGAATCTCACCAAACGGGGCCAGATGAGCAGTTAAAAGAGGAAGGCATCTTTCATGGTGGTCCTCTGTGGAGTACCTTTTCTAAAGAATACCCATCTCTTCTGATATTATACAAGAAGCTTTCCATCCATGCAGACATTTAAACAATGAACTGATAGTTCACTATATTTTGCTGCCAATATTTTCTTTTGCCCCTGCAAATCACATTTCAATTTGCATTTGTTGATGGAGGCTCAAGGGGCTGTGTAGTTCTTTTAATACTTTCTCAAGGAAATCCAGGAAACATTGTCAATTTAGCTGATCTGTGTTCCCAGTGAGCTTATATTACCGTTTTGTGTTTGCTCTGCAAATTGGATAATTAGCTTTGAGAAAAAGTATCACTTCTCACACATGTGTAATGCAATATAAGCTCTTTTACATTTTTGTAAATTAAAAACATCAGAAACACTTGAATTTAATTACATACATATGCAAGGAAAATGTGTATGTGTGTGTGTACCCATACAAACACAGAGATATATACAAAGCTATCAAAACTGGTGTCTCTAACATTCAGCGAATGTATGTAACAAACTCTTTTCCCTGATTGTTAAAATTCTATCTCAAGAATTCCCAGGTCTGTCATATCTGAGTTCAGGGCTGGATAAAGGTCAGCTGATGCCCTAAACACAGCCCAACAATGGTGCTATCTTTGCTCCATGAGATGAAAACAAATATGATATCTGACACCTTCAAAGCAAACTTTTAAACTTTAGTCATTCACCATGCCAAAAAACCCAATTCACATTCAAGTCAATCAAAGAACAATCAAGAACAAAAAAGTTCAACTAAAGTTGAAAAAAAAAAACTTCTGATGCTTCCCTGGCCTTGGTGCCTTAAACATGTGCTTAGTTGATTTAAAAGATTAATCCAGACCAGAGGTCTCCAAACTTGGCAACTTTAAGACTTGTGGACTTCAACTCCTAGAATTCTCCAACCAGTTGGCTGGAGAATTCTGGAAGTTGAAGTTCACAAGTCTTAAAGTTGCCAGGCTGCCAAGCATAGCTGGCTGAAGAATTCTGGGAGTTGAAGTCCACAAGTCTTAATGTTGCCAAGTTTGGGGACCCCTTGATTTAGACCTTCCTGGAAATAGAGAAAACTGCCAGAAGGCAGCAGAGTTTTATCAGTTTTTAATCTCTGTTCTACCATCTAGTGATCATCCAGCTCTTTGCAACCTAGATATCACAACCCTTAAGTTAAAAACTACCATACAAGTTAGAATGTTCATGCAAAGACCTCTGGAAATAACCTTTGCAGAGAAACCCTTCACACATTACCCCATCCCATCAAGTCTAGTCCCAGCAATCATTTCATTCTGGGTAATGCTTATGTCAGCAGAAGACAGCTACTGCTGACACAAAGACTCTTTGCGCCAAGAATGAGGTGATGGTAGACATTACGTCTCATGGTTGAAGTTGGCATCAACATGCAAAAACTATTTGCAGTTGGTTTTGCTGGAGATTCCTGATTCAGCCTCCCAGTTGGAGACATACACTAATATGTTAGTCTCCTTTCAGTCTATAAAGTCATTTTCTCCATCAGAAACAGTTATTTTTTTTTTCTTTGAGTTCTTGGGGTTTGGATTGCTGGGTTTTTTTTTTCATTCACCAAGATGTCTTCTAAAGGTGAATATACACTTGGAGGGGTGTGAAAATGCTAGGTTTTTTCCTTATACATTCAGCTGAATATTAATTAGAAATCCTTAAATTAAAACAAGCATTGTATCTCCTCTGTCACTAAATTGTGCGTCCAAATGTAGTGCATCCAAACATAGTTTATTTAAATCTTTGTTTGCTTAAGAATTCATATTCTTGTTTGTATATAATACTAAGTCACAAACCACAATTTATAAAACAAAAGCCAAACCAACGGCAATGTGGGAATCCAGCCATTATATGCTTCGTCTAGCTCTTGATTTGGCTTTTGTCAAAGTCTTGATAATTAAAATCTCAGTTAAATATTGATTATTTAAAAGAAAATTAAGCTGGCATTGATTTTTGTTTGTTTGATTTAATCACAGCTCTAAAAAACATATTCTATCTAACTCTGCAATCGAATTACAATAAACCCTCAATTTAATGGACTATTACTGCCCGTTAGACTCTAATATGACAAATGGAATTTTATGCATACATAAAAGGATAAACACATTTTCCTACTGAATTTGAAGTTCATTAGTAAACCAAGGCAAAAGCATCCATGGGTGGGGGGATAAAAATGGCAGCTCTGATTGCATGATTGAAGTTCTGCCCCTTATTTTCATGGCAACACAAGGAAAAAAGGAAATGGGTTTTGCTTGCCCCCCCCCCAATGACTTTTTGTTGGTAGAATCTCTGAATTGTGGGTTTAGTCTAGGTGAGATATATTCAGGGTTAGGAAAGCAGCAAAAATCAACAGAAAAATACACGAGTTTAAATTTATACTAAGTCAATTATATTGCAATTGTTCAACTTTGTGACGGAACACAAACCTTCAGGTCAAAAGCCAATTGCTAACTGAGCGATTTAGGGGAAAAATATCTTCCATGTTATTGCATGATGACATTCAAAGACAAAGTTCCAATATTTCTACAATATGTTCCAATTCAACCTTTGCCTTTAGCTGCACAGCCTCTTAAATAAAACTTGTGCCAATGCCAAGAAAAAAATGTTACTTCTTCACTTACACATTGCAACAAATCTATCACTTTTTTCCCCAAGTGCTAGTATATGCAGTAGAGCAGTGGTCCCCAACCTTTTTTGTACCAGGGACCAGTTTCACGCAGAAACACTTTTTCAAGGACCGGCAGGTGGGGGGATGACACTTTTTCAAGGAGGCGGGGAGGGGAGGACTCCGAGTTTGGTAGTTTGCTTGCAGACGTTTCATTACCTGACTAGATAACATCTGATGTTGTTACCTAGTCGGGTAATAAAATGTCTGCCAGCAAACCACCAAGTTCAGGGAGCACTAATGCCTCCTCATTGCAATCCTGAGCAACAGATATTCTCTTCTATTAGGACATTTAAAACGGAGGGTTTCAGCTGCAGATTCAGGAACTGCGCCGGGCTGAGGAGCGCCTTCAAAACTGAGCGCTGGGTGGCGGCGGCCTGCAGCTGTCTCCATGGCTCAGGACAAGTCCCTGCAGGATGGCTGAGAAGCCCCGCCTCTCAGCCCTGCCTCCCTCAGCCTCATCCCTCAGGTGTCTCCCTCCCTCCCTCAGCCTTATCCCTCAGTTGTCTGCCTCGTTCCTCTCTCAGTCACTCTCTCGCTCCTCCACCAGCCCAGGAAGAAACTGCTTCAGAGAAGCCGGCAGGGTGGCTTTTCCTGTTGGCGCAGCTCCTCCAAAGCGCCCGTTCACCCCCACCCCGCCGCCCACGGTTCAATTTACTGCTCCGTTCTGCCTGCCTGCCTGCCTTCGCTTCTGGTTGTTTCGGAGTAGCTTTGGCTGAGAAGCTGCTCCGAAACAACCAGAAATGAAGGCAGGCAGGCAGGCAGAACGGAGCACTGGATTGAACTGCGGGCGGCGGGTGGGGGTGAACAGGCGCTTCGGAGGAGCTGCGCCGACAGGAAAAGCCACCCTGCTGGCTTCTTTGAAGCAGTTTCTTCCTGGGCTGGTGGAGGAGCGAGAGAGTGACTGAGAGAGGAACAAGGCGGGAGGAAACCGAAGCCGCTGAACCGGAGAGCAGGACAGGCTTTGGTTGCTTCCTCCCTCCCCTTCTTTCATTTGTGTCCTTGATCCCTGATCCCGGCAGCATTCACCAAAGGGGAAGAAAGCCGCCATTTTTATTTTATTTTTATTTTCTTTGCGGCCCGGTACAAAATGTTCCATGGACCGGTACCGGTCTGCGGCCCGGTGGTTGGGGATCCCTGCAGTAGAGAATTTCTGGGTAACCATTTATTTGAAAAAAACAACAACCCTAAACATTAATGATCATAATGAGGGCCAATTGGGGATAATTAGACCTTAAGGGAATGCCTGTACCAAGTAAAAGTAAATGTCCAAAGATAAAATATAATCTTTATCATTTTTATTTGCAAATTGTGTATGATTCTGGGAAACTGAAAGAATGGGATTTGGTCAACCCCAAAATTCCTAGAAATCTGACTCTTGAACTGATGATATTAGGAAGATCTAAATACTTTTTTAAAAACCATAATCAAATACAGAATCTGAAGACTTTAAGATTTATGTGGACATTCCAGGTTTATTTATTTCTTTAACACAGAAGTTGTTGAGTCCAAACCCAAGAATGATATGTGGTGATTCTTGCAAGATGAGTTCTCATATGAGTTTTCACACCTATAAACAAAATCTTGTCAGACTGAGGACTGTACTGTCTGCATCTACAATATACAATAGAGTCAGTGACTGACATGGGTGACCATAGAAATTGATTGATTGAATTAATGCTCTATAAACTGTTAGGAAAGTGCTGTCTTCACCCTCTTTCTGTCACATGTAACCTTTGGATTGAATTACCTCTTATTCCTCTGGAATACCTCCTTCCATCACAGAGGTAGATAACATGAAGTTCATAAAACTATATGTGAGCTTCAAAAAGGTTGCCCATTTTTCCCAGGAGATAAAAAGTAAAAACAATGGCATATCTATCCCAAAACTGCTTTTTCAAGAGGCAACTGGACTTTCTGTTTTTTCTTTGAAGACATTTTGCTTCTTGTCCAAGAGCTGAAGAAAGCTGAAGAAACTTCATGGATGAGAACCAAAACATCTTCAAAGAAAAAAATAAAAAGTCCAGTTGCCTCTTGAAAAAGCAGCTTTTGGACAACTATGACCTGGATGACTGAGACTCTCCATTGACAAATATGTAGTAAGTGATCATATTTACTCTCCTTAATTATTTAAATACATTAGAGTTAAACAAAGTTTACTTTTTGTCTTATCCTCATCAGTCCTTCATCTTGATCATGTGCCTACTTTATGGCACATGGCTCGCCACTCCTAGGAAAAAATGCAATCCAGACTGTGAAAGAAAAGGTGCATTTTGACTTTAAAATAAAAGGGTAGATCTCCTATGAGATTAGAAACTATATAGGAGCAGGCAGGCAAAAGAGACATGGTTTCTTTATAATGGAGACTTGAAATGTAGAGTGCAGGACCTCATTCTGTCAAGTACTCTCTGACTTTTTTATAGAATAGAAACCAGCATTTTCTTCATTTTTCTTCAGACATGGAATTATGAATAAACTCAAGCATCATCAAAAAACACTTTTCATCACTGTTACAAACATCCTTGCATGCAATAAAATTCTAAGAGAGAAATCAATGGATACAAAGCAGATAATGGCAAGCCCACTTCTGCTAAGAGCCTTTACTCATAATGTCATAACTGTGAATCCAATTTAAAAGTTTTGGTTTGCTTGTTAGTTTGTTTTTGGTGTTTATTCAATTATTACCAGCTGCCCAAAGTTATTTGATACAATGCAGGTTGGCTGTACAAATATTTTATGCACTGCCCACCAGAAGAACTAGACACAAGAACAGTTTTCCCCCCGAAAGCCATCACTCTGCTAAACAAATAATTCCCTCAGCACTGTTCAACTATTACAAAGTCTGCACTACTATTACTATTAATCTTCTCATCATTCCTTATCATCCTTTCCCTCCCACTTGTGACTGTATGACTGTAACTTTGTCACTTGTATACTTACGATTTATATTGACTGTTTCCTAGTATGATTTGCTTATTGTACTTTATGACTATCATTAAGTGCCACACCTTATGATTCCCGACTCTTGACAAATGTATCTTTTCTTTTATGTATACTGAGAGTATTTACACCAGGCTTGTCCAACCCGTGGCCCACGGGCCGCATGCGGCCCAGGTCGCCTCGTAATGCGGCCCAGTGCCCACCCAACCTTCGTGCCAGAGCCAGCGAGGAGGAGGAGGAGAGGCAGGCGCGAGGCGGGGAGAGGACCAGACCAAGCAGCAAGAGAAAAGGCAGGCGCCGTCAGAGCGCCACCTCCTGCTGTTGCCGCTGCCGGCACCGCCGCTGCTTCTGCCCCCGCCACCGCTTCTTTCCCCGCCGCTGCTTCTGCCCCCGCCGCTGCTTCTTCCCCTGCCACCGCTGCTGCTTCTGCCCCCGCCGCCACCGCTTCTGCCCCTGCCACCGCTTCTACCCCCGCCGTCACTGCCGCTGCTGCCCCCACCGCCGCTTCTTTCCCCGCCACTGCTGCTGCTTCTGCCCCCACCGTCGCTGCCGCTGCTGCCCCCACCACCGCCGCTTCTTCCCCGCCGCACGCCGCTTCTGCCCCTGCCACTGCTTCTGCCCCGCCGCTTCTTCCCCCCACTGCTGTTTCTGCCCCCCCACCGCCACCCCCGCGGTGGGGGCAGAAACAGTGGCGGGGTGGCGGAAGAAGCGGCGGTGGGGGCAGCGGCGGCGGGGGCAGAAGCAGCAGCGGTGGCAGGGGCAGAAGCGGCAGCGGGGGCAGCGGCGGTGGGGGCAGAAGCAGCAGCGGCGGTGGGGGAAGGCTTCTGCCCCCGCCGCTGCTGCTGCTGCTTCTGCCTTCCAGTCCTGCCTCATCCAGCCGGGCCATTTGCAGGAGGAGAGGTAGGCATGAGGCGGGCGAGCTTTCTCCCCCCCCCACTCTCCCCCCCCCTGCAAAATTTGGCCGGAAAATAAACTGTGATAAAAAAACTGTGATAAAAAAACCGTGATAAAAAATAAATAATGTTTAATAAATAATTAATAATAAATAATAAAAACATCTCACTAACTTCATTTCCAAATAAATTTAATATGTTAACTATGTTTTCTATGGTTTTTTGGATGATCAGGTATTGTTACTGTTATTTTATTTTATGTGCGGCCCAAACCAAATTTTCATCTTCTAATGTGGCCCAGGGAAGGTGAAAGGTTGGACATCCCTGATTTACACCAAGACAAATTCCTTGTGTGTCCAATCACACTTGGCCAATAAAGTATTCTATTCTATCTATTTAAATAAAAAAATAAACCAATCAGCCCTTGGTAACTTTGATGTTTAGTCTCTCCCTTGTTCTATTCTTTGTCCTGAACTCTGGTGTAAAAGGAACAAGGTTTATATGATAGTCTTTCATACGTTTGCAGTGTAATATCATTTCCTAATTTGACTGTCTAAAATCTATCCTGATGAAGGGCTTCACCCGTGGCCAGCTATCATGCAGAGGTGTGTGACTGCATCTTGATGAATGTTATATAGCAAGGCTAATGTCCCCTAGGAAGCCATTTTGCCCTCAAGGCTATTTTATTCTTTGATAATAAGGGTGTTAGCTTTAAAATTCAGCTGTCACATTTCATGGAAGTGGGGGTGGAGGAGTATATCATGGATACTTTCTGGATGCCTTACAAAGGGAGTCTTATTTTACTTTGAAGTGGAATTTTGCCATAGCTAAGCATGCACAGCTGTGACAGAAACAACCATGTAGATATAAAATATTTGTTTCTTTACAATTCTGAAATTAAATGATCATGTTGGCACAGTTGGTTCTGCCTCCATGCTGTGACCCAAAATATATCAATGGAGTCTGAAAATGTGTTTTATTTTTGTGAGGTTTTACTTTTGCAACTCTTCTGAGATCTGAAGAACTTCGAAAGGATCCAAAGTGTAGTTGACTTCTTCTCTTTAACCCAACAAGCTATCTCTATTTTTGGTTATTTTTCCTTGAATATTCCTTGAGGCAATATTTTCTTCAAGTTACACTAAATTTACCCTAAGAATTTGAGACAGGTTATGGTGAACAAAAACAGAGTCGCAAGACTCATACTGCTCATGCAAATATCTATGTAGCCATTCCTGGATTGGTATGTGAAACATGAAATAGGATGTAACCCCCTGCTTCTATAAGTAATAGAAAATTCTGATTAAGACAGACCGATACTGCAAAATTGTAAGGATAATTTGCCCATATATCCACTAGTGATAAGACTCAGAAGCAGTATTTATAAAAAAAAATCATATTCTTCTGAGCAAGGGATTTGTGGCTTGTTTTATACATGCAAGGGAAGAGCTTGTGAACAACATTTGTCTAAACATTAAAAAATAAAAATTGGCTGGAAAGACCCAAACACACTTTTTTCCTCATCTCATTGTCAACTGACTGTCATTTCATTATTTCCTCCCCAAATTTACAAGAAATTCTTCTTTAAATTGATTTAGACATATACTGAGATTTTTGCTTCCTTGATTCTTTAACCCATAGAGGCTTGCCCCTCTACAAAGCTTCGGCAGGCTTTGCCACAACTTGACTGCACCAAAGGGACCAGCAGAGGGCTGGCTACTCAGGCTGCTGGAACAAAGGCTTCTTTTGCTTTTGGCTGCATGCAAGGAAAGCAGTAAAAGTATTTGTCTCCCCCAAATTCTTCCAGAAATGTGTCTTTGCAAGGCATCCTGCTCCAAGAGGCTGTGCCAGCAAAAACTCATTTCTGGCAGAGTTTGGGGGAGAGAAAGAAAGACTTCTGCTGCTTCTGCTGCTTTCCTTGCATGAAGCCAAAAGTCTCTCTCTCTGTGTGTGTGTGTGTGTTCCTGAGAATGGGGCTGGAAATGGTATCCTGTGATCCAAAATAAAGAATGATCGATCAGTAGGAAAATGGGGTGGGGAATTTTCCTGAAGACTTTTTTCCTGAAGCCACTGTCAGTCAAAATTCATATTAGCAGTCCATAGGATTTAAAATTATGAGTTTAGTGGTCCCTGAGGTCCAAAAGGCTGGCAACCCCTGTTCTAGTCCAATCTCCTGCTGAGGCAAAAAAAACCTTGTACCATTTCAGACAAATGTTTATCCTGTTTTGACCAAAGCTTCCCAAGAGTGTAATTAAGCATACGCTTCGTTAAAACAACTCTTATTTTATTTCAACGCTGGGAATTATGTTCATTCCCATACAGTCCCTTTGAGATAAGCACTCACTTTCTTTCCTTTGAATTGCTGCCAACAACTAGAGTGCCAAATGAACTATAAAAAAACCAACTGAAGTACAAAGTCCACACAGAGCGTCAAGGATTAATCCGAACACATTGAACAACTTTGCTTCCTACAAAGGTTTCATCACCTCCAAGCCTTACTCCTGAGTTGTCCCTTTTGTCTCAGCTGCTCTTGCTTTCTAGCAGCTCTGCGTACACGCACACTGGGAACAGGCTCCCCTTGTTGCTCAGCCTTACTGCTGCTAGACTCCAGAGGCGCCGGAGTCAGCACCCCACTCCCAAATGGTCTTGGCCTCATCTCTGTATCAGATGCAGGACCATCATCTGAGTACTCTCCAGACTCTTGGACAGGTCCCCGTTCTTCCCCACTGTCCGATTCCACTGCCATCTGCACAGGCTGCCGGCGAACCACAACATATCCAATCTTTTATTAAAACCTTCCAGTGTTGGAACATTCACAACTTCTGGAGGCAAGTTGCTCCACTGATTAAGTGTTTTAAATGTCAGGAAATTTCTCCTTGGTTCTAGATTGCTTCCCTCCTTGATTAGTTTCTATCCACTGCTTCTTGTCCTGCCCTCAGATGCTTTGGAGAATAGCTTGATTCCCTCTTCTTTGTGGCAATCCCTGAGATATTGAAACACTGCTATCATGTCACCCCTAGTCCTTCTTTTTATTAAACTAGACATACCGAATTCCAGCAACTGTTCTTTATGTTTTAGTGAACCATCACTGAAATAGTACCACTTAAAGACTTATACAATATATTAGAACGGCTTAACCTAATACCCTGGTAACCCTTTCAGCCTCACTTTAGACATCACTGAGTCCAAGGTCCTACGTTTCATCTCTCGCGCTATGGGGCAATGTAAAGCAAACTTGATGGATTTTTCAAAACTACTGCAAGAATATTTGTCAGGCTTGAAGAAAACCCTATGTATTCTTTCTATCATGAAACTCCAACTGGAAACAAAAGAGGAACTCAAGAGAAAGGAAACATTTCAGCACTGAATAATGACCTAAATCTAAAAGATCTAGAACTTTGTCTTATGTTGCTTTTGAGCCGTTGCTCTGTTTTGGTTCCTTGATAGTCCCTCCCATGTGCCTGAAGCCATAGTCCTTCTTCAGGTGGACACACACACACACACACAGCATCAGGCCACCATCAGGTTGAACTATCTCCCAGACTAATCTGATGATGTCACTTTCAAATATAAAATTGGTTTCCTGAACTAGATTATGTGATTCTCTGCCTCCCCTAGTCAATGCATGATAGGCTATATAACTTGTTATTACTGCAATATAATGGACAGTTTGAGAAGGAAGACAATGAAATAAAGAGGCTATCCCATCACCCCCTGGATAATTATTTGGCCTCTAGGAGTTGATTAAGTACATCAAAAAGAACCAGCCTGGGTCTCTCGGTCTCTTTCCTTTAGTAACAGGTAATGATGAAATTTAATTAGTGAGAGAAGGCAGCTTTCACACTTAAGAAGTAGGCTGGAGGAAAACTGGAACATGCATGTGTAAAGAGAATAATGTAACAGTCGATAATGGTCCTTATTAAAACTAAGTTAATAAGCAGAGATTTTGGCCTCTGCTCTGTACTGTAGGCTATTAAAGAAATAAAAAGCATATTGCACAAATATGGTTTCACGTATTAATACTGGGAAACTTAGTTTGCTAGGTCTCAAAGCACAACTATAATTCCCTTATTTTACAGTGGGACAAATCTTCAATTTCTTTATGTAAAACATTTTATAATGTTCTTTGAACAAAACTAAACTCATACAGAATCAGAAGTCCTAAGTTCCAAGAAGTTTTATACAGGATTTTAATCAAAGTTTTGCATTATTAAACTTGCATTATTAAATTTTGATCTTTTTAAGTTACAGCCCCACTGTAGAAACTAAAATTTATCTTCAGAGAGTTGAAATAACCAGAATGCTGAGGGCTCCTATTTACAAAAAAATACCAGAACTGAAAATTTGACTCTCCATTTTATTATTAATATTATTATTTTAGATTAAAATAATTCAATTTAGATTAAAATGTGCACAGCTTAAATGATGGGGCTGCCTCAATTTCACACACACCCCTTTTAAAAAAGAAATACAAGTTTCTGTTCCTCTTGTTTGAATATACAAGGAATCAACATATGAAGGAAATTCTAAATTCTATCATTGTTCATTATACTGGAACATATCTGAAAAAATAGCATTGATTGTATCCAACAGTATCATTCGACTACCGGAAAGCTTCTACCACTTAGCAGAAAAATTATTTGTACAAGTATGACATTTGGCTGATTTTCATTTGCACAAGTACTTGTTGAAGTGCCTTCCCTATATATTTATCACAGAACCAATAGTGCAACAATTTCACTTCTTGTATTTTTATCACTAGCATTACATTGGACACCCACACAAACACACGCACACCCACGCACACCCACACAGAGCTTTATTTCTAATCCTCAGTTAGTATACTTGTATTCACCATGTACTCACATCACAATCCTATTTTTTCCTCAAATAAGACCCATTCACCTTGTTTCTGCTGCTCTCCCGCTTCTTCAATCACCACCTCTTTTCTATCACTGCATAAAATCACTGGTATTCATCATGCACTATAAACCCCACCCCATGTCTCTGTTACAGACCCAAACTCCATCTGTTTGAAAGAGCTGATACCACAGAAACACGAATAACATCCCTTGACACCATAGTAGCATCCCTGGATGCTTTAAAAGAAAGATTATCCAACCTTGAAAAACAAAGACACAATGCAAAAACCTGAACATCCAATAGGTACAAACCTCATCTCTACCCAACAACCACAACCCAATCCACAAACCAATCCACAAAAAAACATAAGTCAGACAAATAATGATATCCCGATCCTCATCAGAGAAGCTGTTGAGCATGAATGGAAATGTCCAAATGCCATCTTATTTAGTCTAGAGGACATCAATGACAATGATGACATCACAACTGTCTGAAATGTCATCAGTGATTATCAAGCATCAACCATCTCCCCTGATGAAATACTTGACATTTCCCGCATTGGCCGAGAGCTCAAGAACAGAGACGGCTCTGTGGCCCCACACTTCTGCAGGTCATTTGCAAAAATGAATCAAGTAAATGTAAATTCATTTATACTATAAATTCACTTGCCAAAAGCAACACCAACCATAAGAATCTCCATTCTCACCCTGACCTAACCATACAGCAACATGCCCACTCCTGTGTACTCCGCACTGAACTCAAAAAATGACTAGACAATGGAGAGAAGGCCCTGTACATTGACTAACGTGCTGACTGTATCAAAAGTAAGTCACACAACCCGCAACTCAGCTTTAACCTTCAACCACAACCCTACCTCAACCAATCCACGATCACCCAAGACTAGGCACGCAGGCCCCTAACTACCTCAATTCCAACTACTGCTGGCCTTAAATGCAAGCTACTCAATGCAAGAAGCCTTGTGAATAAAATACCTGAATTTCTCCTCTTACTAAATATGGCTAAATTCGACATCATATTTGTCTGTGAAACATGGCTCAATGCATCTCTCCCTGATTCTACTACCACAGTAAGAGACTATCATGTTTACCAATCAGATCATGAAATCCAGAGAGGAGGTGGTATTGCTATCTTCTATAAAAAGTCCTTACATCTAAAAAACATCCAAGTTACCCAGGAGCTTGCTCTTCCTGAGACCATCATCTGTGAACTATCCTTAAATATCACATTTCGATTCTTACTATGTTACAGAGCACCTGATTATGACATCGAACATGTAAACAAGCTAAATACACTACTAACATGGGCAGCATCCTGCCCACACACTTTTATCTTTCTTGGTGACTTCAATCTACCTCATATTAACTGGATCCTAAAAGAATATACAACTGAACCCATACATGCAACTTTCTACAAAGCTGTTACAAATCTGGGACTGGAACAACTAGTAACCAACAATACTAGACTTAACAACTGCCTCGATCTCATCTTCTGCAATAGTTTGAATTTAATTTATGGAATACAAACTAAAGAACCCTTTTCCAACAGTGACCACAATATAATTGACTTTTGTCTCAACATACGTCCACACAAAAATCATCACAATGATGTAATCCCCAATTATAACTTCAAAAAAGGCAACTATGATCTTATAGACAACGATCTCTCATCCCTTGATTGGCAATCTCTATTCACTGGATGCAATACTGTTGAAGACCATTACAACATATTTTTACTTGAAGTCAAAACAGTCATCAAACTATATGTACCAACAACTCACAAAACAAAACAAAAAAACAGATTACCCATAACAATAAGGAAACTTCAATCCAAAAAGAGATCACTCTGGCAGAAAAACAAATCTGGTCATGTTGCCAACTTCAAAAGCTGATACAAAAATTTATGCCACCAGATAAAGACTGAATGCACCAATTATCACATTAAACAAGAGGAAAACCTTCTACACACCAATTCCACCCACGCTTTTTACAATTTTGTAAACAACAAACTAAAAGACTCAAGGTCCATCCCACCCCTGATAGGACCCAATGGTAAAGACTGCAATGACGACACCATTAAAGCCAACCTCTTTAACACATTCTTTGGCTCAGTATTTGTAAACAGCAATGGATCATGCCCAGTATTTCCTAGCTGAACCACAGACAACTACAATGATCTAATACATATTGATTTTACAGCAGACAATGTTGAAAAAGCACTAAGCAATCTAAAACCATCTCTATCTATTGGACCAGATGGAATATGTGCCTACTTCTTAAAAAAGCTATCCACTGCCATAGCAGAACCTCTAAGCATAATCTTTGAAAAATCTTTCAGGACCAGCTCCTTGCCAAATCAATGGTCACAAGCCACGGTCATCCCCATCCTCAAAAAGGGAGACCCCAGCCTAGTTGAAAATTACAGACCAATATCCTTATGCTGACTCACTTGTAAAGTCATGGAATCAATTATTAACCAATCCATTATCCTCCACTTAGAGACAAACAACCTACTCTCTAATAAACAATTTGGTTTCAGAAAAAAAACTATCCTGTAATCTGCAACTCTTACACTGCCAAAACATATGGACTACACAACTCGACCAGAGCAAAACAATAGATGCAATCTACATAGCCTTTGATTCAGTAATACACAACAAACTACTACTAAAACTAAAAGCTTATGGTATCTCTGGACAACTGCATAACTGGATAGAAGCATTCCTGTCAAACAGACAACAAATGGTCAAAATTGGGAGTGTCCTATCAAATTCTGTACCTGTCAAGAGTGGTGTCCCCCAAGGCAGTGTTCTAGGACCAACTCTCTTCATACTCTACATAAATGACCTCTGTGATCATATTAAGAGCAACTGCGTTCTTTTTGCTGATGATGTAAAGCTGTTCAATACCACAGACAATACTGCTACCCTTCAAAAAGACTTCAACTATGTATCAGAATGGTTAAACAAATGGCAGCTTCAAATCTCAACAAATAAATGCTCTGTCTTACATATTGGCAAAAAAATAATAATCAGAAAATAGAACACAAGTTGAATAGTCAAGACCTTGTTGATGATCCAAGCTCTGTAAAGGATATTGGAATACTCATCTCTAATGATCTAAGTGCTAGAGCTCACTGTAACTACATAGCCAAAAAGGCGTTAAAAGTTGTTAACCTAATCCAAGTAGCTTTTTCTCTGGTAATAGCACAGTACTAACTAGAGCATACAAAACATTTTCTAGACCAATACTCGAATACAGCTCATCAGTTTGGAACCCACATGACATATCTGATATTAGCACAGTTGAGAACATCCAGAAATATTTCACAAGAATTCTCCACTCCTCTACTCGTTGTAGAATAACTTATGCCACCAGAATTGAAATTCTAGACCTAGAAAACCTTGAATTATGCTGTCTTCGGTCTGATCTAAGTATGGTATATAAAATCACACATTGCAATGACTTACCTGTCAATGAATACTTCAGCTTCAACCATAACAACACAAGAGCACACAATAGATACAAACTCAAGGTTAACCACACCAAACTTAATTGCAGGAAATACGACTTCAGCAACAGAGTGGTCAATGTCTGGAATACTCTACCTGACTCTGTGGTTTCTTCCCCAAACCCCCAAAACTTTAACCTTTAAACTTTAACCTGTCTGCTATTGACCTCACCCCTTTCCTAAGAGATCTGTAGGGGGTGTGCATAAGCGCACCAACATGCCTACTGTCCCTGTCCTATTGTTTCTTTTATTTTTCTTATATGTACCCATTTCATGTATTCATAACTATGTATATACTTATACCTATTATCTTGTAAGTGATTGACAAATCAAAATAAAAAAAAATCAAAATCAAAATAATAAATACATTGTAATGATTCATTAATTATTCCTATTATTTCTGCTAGAATACAGAATGAACAAAGAGTGCCAATAGGGCTTTTCCAGTTGTGTCTTTCTTCTTAGACTTGCTAACCTATGACTCTTGGAGATGTAAGGAGGAGAAAAAGCACCTGAAACTAATTTTTAAGAGGTCTAGAATTCAGTGTAAGATTCTGCATAGGTCAGTACCTGGTCAAGAACACCACACAGCAAGCAATTTTCTCTTCACAAAATTCAGACCAAATCTGATTTTATATATGCTTGAAGTTCACATTCCAACTGACCTCTGCAGCTGATTGACTCAGAATCCTTATTACCCCTTAGATATGTTCTTTTTCCATTCACTGACACTCAGTGCTATAGGAACTGAGTGATTAGATTTCACCCAACATGCCACACACTGAAGATTAAGAAAGAGTGAGATTCTTCTCTCTTCTAGCCTTGATTTTCTCTCAAGGGAATGCTCCAATCTAACTGTGATGTTCTCTGGTGGTTTTTTAAAAACATTGCTCTATCTTGTACAATACATCCTTATATTTATTTTATCCTTTGCATCACTCAGGTACTGTGATTGGCAGTTTGGAAATAAAATGTCTGGGTTCTCCCTGCTCATGCCTCCCCCGTCCCACAATACTTCCTTACAGTTTTGACTTCCCTCCTTTCTGCTTTCAAATGCTGCTGGCTCAGAGAACATCTTAGCCATGTTTGAATATTTTAGTAGATTAAAAATAACCCTAAATGGCCTTTGGAACATAATTTGGATGTTTTTTTCCTCAGGGGAAATGAGAGAAAACAGTTTGAGTATAATGTCATTCTGTATTGACATCACTTATGAATGTCAATGAGTCTCTAGGTATTTTGGGAGATACTCAAAAGCCTGTGGTTCTTAATTGTGATATTTCTCATCCAGAATGTTAGGACCAGAAATAACTTAAATTATCAGTGGTTTCACATTTCAGAAGTGAACTGCTTAAATTGGAAATATTTATTGAAGGATAGTCATAGCAATCACAGGCTGTGTCTTTTTGGTCCTTCTGCCTTCATACTAATATGGCTAACTGGGAAGAAAAAGCAAGTCATACACAGAATCCTTCCCAAAGTTAGTATTGTTAACTCATTCATTTTTAAAGTTTTTTTTTTAAACTCCATAATGCACGTTGCTATCTCCTGCCCTCATTACTGCTTATTTCATTTTTTTCCCTTTTAGTTTTAAGGCCATCTAACTCCAAAAGACCTGGGCAGTTTACCATATTGAAAAGAATACATAATTTACAGAAATACAACTGTCTGAAGAAAATCACATAACTCCCTCCCCCAGCTCAATAAATCATTAGGAGCTCCACAAATACTCCTGTCCAGATCTTAAGAGATTTCTGAAACACTTGGAGAGTAGAAACTGTGCATACCTCCAGGGAAATGGTGTTCCAGAAGGCAGGAGCTGTGTCAGAAAAGGCACGCTTACAAGATGACAACATTTCATTAAGGTGACATTTCATTAAGTGCACCCACTCTGCCTAAATGCATTGAAAGGGCAGAAATAACTGGAGTCTATCCTTCAGATAACCAAATCCTATTCCAAGCAGGACTTTACAGTTCTTTACAGTTCTCAGGCACCTTGAGAATTGCACCCAGAGGTCAACTAGTGTCAATGCAACTCATGTAATGATGACATTTAGGCTTAGTGAGAAGCATCCAATAATACTTGTGCTGTTGCATTTTAAAGCAGCTGCAGCTTCTGGATGTTCTTTAGGGGCTGCCTTTATGGGGCACATTATAATAATCCAATTAGGAGGTCCACTGGGGCAATAAAAAGAAATCCGAACAGCCTTATCTAGAACTCTGTTATTTACAAACCCCAAGTCATCTAGTAATAATTTTTTGCATCCATTTCTAAAAATCCATGTCTCCCAATCTGGGACAGAAATGAAAATCCAACCCATAATTACAGATAGGGAGTTAGAGCCAAGAAAATGTAAAGAAGCTGCTGTAAGTGATTCAGAGTAACTTGAACACCATTGGCCTTGACAAAATCCCCATCAATCAATTGCAAAAGGCAGCTTTGCTTGGAACAGTTGACATCCTGTGACAATACCTTTAACACCATCAAACATCCACATCTGCCTATCTCAGGCCCTTGGGAAGGACTTGATAGGTGGATAAAAATTCCAAAGGCAGACTGAGCATCTGGTTGACTATGTGATGAGCCATAATAATAATTGTAAAAAGTTGCATTCATATTTGATCATACAAGAACATTTTTAAGGGTTGAAAGTGGTTTTGGGTCATTTCTGGCATTACTAGGCAGAAAAAAACCCTGAAAAAAAAATAGCCACTTATAAAAAGTTCAATAATTTTGCCTATCGCTCTTATAATCCAATGAATAAAACAGCACACTTGCAGCAATATGTTGGAGTCAATGTTTTCCAGTGCATGGTGCTGAGCACAGGTACAGAAATAGTAATTTTGCAATGGGCCCTTTTTTTGGCCAGATCTGAATGCTGCTTATGTAAAAACAGCAGATGCTGATATTTTGGCATCGTCATCTATATTACAGGTAGAGAAATAACAATAAATGAACCAATCCATGTTTAGGTCCTGGGGCTTACAGACTGAGCCATGTCTGAGTTTATGATCTTGCAAGGTTTACCATAGATTCGAGGATATTTTTCTATTATATTCAAGGCTGTGAGTGTGATGAATCCCCCAGAGGCTTCCCCAGATGTCAGCTCAGAGGAAGATGAACCAGTTCCAGGCAAGTCTGGAGGGGAGTTGGTTAATGGTTCCAAGCAGCTGTCTGAGAGGAATTTGGCTCAAGCACAGCTGCAGCAGGATAGCTCTGAGGTTTCAGGTGGAGAAAGCATGCAGCTGCAGCCAATCAGTGATGAGGAAGAGGAACTGCCTTCTGAACCGATCCAAGAACACACAGGGCAGAGAATAGGCAGGAGCAGCGCATGTCAGCCAGACTACTCATGAGGAGGGAGCCTTGCCCTTCTTGAGGGGCTGCATCAGAAGCTGGCTATTTAGCATAGCAGACAGATGGGAACGATGCTGGAAACAATGGGCTTTGTTTCCTAGATGTGTGTTTTCTGGTCATTGTGATTCTTGCTTGGCTTTGAGTTGACACTGCCTTGACTTGGATTGGACTTTTCTTGCCTTGTGAACCCTCTTGTATTGTGGATTTAATTTTGCCTGGTGGCTTATTTTGATTGGAAAACTTTCAAGTGCCTAGTGGACTATTGGTCATTGCTCTGTGCACTAACATAGGTCTGCTTGTGGCTGGAGTTAATTGGGACAGTTCTGCATTTATATTAATAAACCCACTAAACCACAGGTGTGTGTGTGTGTGTGTGTGTGTGTGTGTGTGTAAATGGAACAGCACAGAGGGCCTGTTCTACCATGGTGTTGTTGGAGGGAAATGCTGTGTTTATTTATTGTGCAATCTAAACCCATATCTACCTCAACTTGCCTACTGTCCTTAGATGCAGTAGTAATTCTGTTCTTGATTGTCCCAAAGGTGCTTTTTTCAAGAGGCAATTGGACTTTCTGGTTTTTTCTTTGAAGACATTTTGTTTCTCATTCAAGAAGCTTCTTCAGCTCTAACTGAATGGTGAGGAATGGAAGGATTTATACTCCTTGCAGACAGCTGGTCATTTGAATTCTTTCAGTAGGTCATTGGAGGTCGATCACCTGGAGGTTTAGCTGTGTCATCAGTGTCACCTGAGTGGTACAAATGGGTTTGGAGCCTTCTTGGAACTGTTGAAGAGGCTGTGTTGTAGATTGAAGATAGATGATGTCATATCCTTCCCTCTCTGTTGAGAGAGGGCTATTCAATTTTGACTTTGTTGTCTTTAAAAGAGTGGCCTGTGTCTTTTAAATGCAGATGGACTGCTGAATCTAGTCCTGATGTGTTTGTTCTCCTATGTTGTGCCATGCGTTTATGAAGTGGTTGTTTCATTTCACCAATGTACAGATCTATAAAAGGTTGCACAGTTTTACAAATGTCTGTACATTACAGATCCGTACACTGGGGAAATGAAACAACCACTTCTCAAATCCATGGCACAACCAGAGATGGTATTCAGCAGGTTCTGACCAGTTCTGGAGAACCAATAGTGGAAATTTTGTGTAGTTCAGAGAACTGGCAAATACCATATCTGACTGGCTCCACTCCCATCTATTCTCTTCCTCCTGAGTCCCAGCGGATCGGCTGGGTCTTCTTTTGTTGCCCTGCACAGGTGCACGGAGCTGGAAAGCAGGTTAGTGGGGTAGGGAGGGAAGGGGATCTTGCAGTAACCTTCCCCTGCCACACCCACCAAGCCATGCCCACCAAGCCATACCACACCCACCAAGTCACACCCACAGAACCAGTAGTAAAAAATTTTGAACCCCACCACTGTCTCACAACATAGGAGAACAAATACATCAGGACTAGATTCAGCAGAGGAGAACAAACAGAGTCAGAGCTGAATAAGCTTTTTGGATGAGAAGCTAAACATCTTCAAAGGAAAAAAAAAACCAGAAAGTCCAGTTGCATCTTGAAAAAAACTACACTTCAATCAGTGGAGAAAAGAAATGTTCACCTTGGCCCTAGGGGCCAAAGTATATCAACCCAAGTCTGGTTCCTTTGAATCCAGCACTATGCAGAATCCAACACTGCACATCATTAGAATATGGATGTCTGTATTAAAAAGATTGAGTACATGGTTAACAACAGAACAACATTTTAGAATAACATTTTATTCAATCCTTAGCAGGAAACTAGACCTTTTGAAGCCTTAGAGCTATGTAACTTAAAAAACAAAGAAACAAGGAAGATGTTTTGTGGAACTATTTGCTAGGCAATATTGGAAAGAGAAAATGGAGAAAAATCATAGCATTATATATTGTTAAATCCCAAATAGAGGAAAATGCATTTTGCTTGTTTTTCTTCTCTGGGTGTTAAACTGTTAAAATGTCATGCATGTTGCCTCTCCATAGCAGGCTTTACTTAACATCTTCTCATTATGTCTACTAAATGTGTGTGGCTCCCAACCCCCTGCATTATCCTGTCATCGTCTCTGCTCATTTTATGGAAATGCATAATTGTTTTTTTCTTCCGGAAACGCAGCCATGTGTTACTTACTTTATATTAAGAAAGGTTCGATCGAAATAGTAAGGCATTTTGTAGTACCATCAATCTCTATTCAAAAGATCTTAAAATAATTATTTTTATTTTTATTAAAAAAAAACAACCTTCCAAATACCTCCTGGGAAAAGTCTCTGGATTGCAAAATCGAAGGAAGTCCTTGTCTGTGACAGTTAACAATGGGGAAAAATTATTAACTAGTTGTAGCCTGAAAATGGGATCTGCTTTAAATCTGCAGACTCAGATGTTAGTTCATACAGTCCTTGACATTCAGCATCTGTGAAAGCCTCTGGGGCTCATCTTCAAAGGTGCACTTTGCATGTTTGCCGGTATGCTGCTGTAGGAGATATCCTTTTAGAACTGCACTGACAGAGCATAGATCACAAACAGGACAGGAGATGTGTCGGATCAGAAAACCCTCACAGGCTCAGAGGAAAGCTTTGAAGATGTGGAAACTAAGATCACATATAGCTAAAGGACTAACAATGGCAATCTCCCAACTACGCCAGCAGCTACAGAAGACTCTTTCTAAAATTATTGTTTGGAACAGGGTGAAGAGGACAAACACAAGCTACCTGAGATTTCATGAAAGTAGCAAAACAGCAAAAAAACAAAAACAAAACCACCCCACCAAGGCACATTAAAGGTTGCATGAGTTATGGAGGCTACGCTGGGGTGGGATTCTACCAGTTTGCACCTATTCACTAGAACCAGCTGTTAACATTCTAAGCAGTTTGGAGAACCGGTTGTTAGAAGAAATTACTGGCCTAATCCGGTAAGGAAGGCAGGAAGGAAAGATTCTGGTGTTGCTTACAGAAACTGCTTCTCCATTAACCCTTATTACATTCTTGGCAGGACTAGACTTCCTGTCTCTGGAACTTCTCTGGAGTTTTTTCCCCCTCCTTTGCTGGTACTTTACTTGTGTGGAGTGACCATTCAAAGTTACAATGGCACTGAAAAAAGTGACTTGTGACCATTTTTCACACTTCCCACAGTCATGAAAGGCCAGGGGAGAAGATGTGTGCCTCAATGTGGGTGATATTGAGTTGGCCACGCCCAGCCAATAACATGACCACTAAGCCACGCCCACCACCTAAGCCACACCCACAGAACCGGTTGTTAAACAATTTGAATCCCACCCCTGGGCTACACATAATGGCAACAGTACCCAGGATAGAGTTATAGCTTTGCAACTTATAGGCAGAGAGGACACTGAGGAATTGATAAGAAGCTGACTCAAGCAAGGAAACTAGGAGGGCCCCCCAAAAAAGAGAGATCCCGTTAAGAGGCAGATTTTTTTCCCCTCAGCCAAATGGGCATGGAAGAAAAAGACTTATCAGAGATGTTTCTTTGAGCTACTGGAAGTTCTAAATTCAAATCAGCC